>NW_010332854.1:0-9009 GCF_000700745.2 Antrostomus carolinensis | reverse complement strand
CATTCTGCCAGCTTTCTTCCTCTCCTGAAGACAGCATTTACACTGTTAATATTACACAGAAAGTCCTCTTCAATGCTACTGTTAATTCGATTTTTTTTTTTCTTTCTCTCCCCCTATAAAGGAAGGTTTTCTTCTTGGAGATGTGAAAGGTGAAGCCAAGAATAGCATTACTGACTCACAAATGGATGATGTTGAAGTTGTTTATACAATTGGTTAGTCTGTCCACATTTTTAATCCTGCACTTGGTTTCAGGCAATATACAACTGCTTACAGTTTTGAATAAAGGCAGTCAACACCTTACAGCAAGATATAAGGGAGACCTTATAGCCACCTTCCAATACCTGAAGGGGTACAGAAAGGCTGGGGAGGGACTTTTTACAAGGGCAGGTAGTGATACAACAAGGGGTAATGGCTTTAAGCTGAAAGAGGGCAGGTTTAGATTAGATATTAGGAAGAAATTCTTCACTGTGAGGGTGGTCAGACACTGGCCCAGGTTGCCCAAGGAAGCTGTGGCTGCCCCCTCCCTGGAAGTGTTCAAGGCCAGGTAGGATGAGGCTTTGAGCAACCTGGTCTAGTGGAAGGGGTCCCTGCTGATGGCAGGGGGATTGGAACTGGATGATCTTTAAGGTTCCTTCCAACCTACAGCATTCTATGAAAGCAGATAGGTCCTGGAGTCCACATTGACATTAAAAAAAAAAAAGCACATGGGTTATTTTATAACATTTTACTTGCTAAAAAAAAATGTAAAAATACTATTTTACTGTAGAAAACAATTTTACAGAGGTTCTATTTCCTTGAATAGCTCCACTTTGCCAAATATCTTGTCATACCAAAGGTAATTTAGACTCCTCCTTTGTCTTGGCCATGTCACAAACACTTCAAGACTACTGTTGCTTTGGAAAAACTCGGCCTGTTTCAGTGATGTGAACTGTAACGTGTGAGCATCTATTACCTAAGTTGGAGCTTATAAAATACTGTATGTGAAGGCCGCAAAGTATTTATGTATTTCATTGAGCAGATCCCAGATACATTTTTCTTCATAGTCTTCATGGGCTTGGAGCAGATGTGCATTTTGAACTAGCCCTTAACAAAAACATGTATACGTGTACATGCACACACATTTAACCCCATTCCTTTAAAATGCAGTTATACAAAAGAAAGAGAACAAGGTAGTACAGTAGGTGTCTTCTCTCCAGTCTTAGTTAAAATACCATGGGGAGAAATTGCATCCCATTTTCTAGTTTTACTCTAGGATATAATTAAGATGTAGCACTTTCCTCCACTAAGTTTCACAGCTGAACCAAAGATGTGGGGAGTTTTTTGTGGTGACATTGATAAAGTTACCCAGAGTCTCATCATCACATTCTCAAAGGCAGAGTTGGTTGCTCCAAAGTTTGAGGGTGTTTTTAGTTACCTTGTGAAAATGAAAGTAGTGGAGAATGTAGTTAAGGAAAAGGATTTAGAATGCCATTAGATCACCTACTGTTTGTTTGGGGTTTTTTTGCTGGTAGTCTATCTTCCAGTTCTCATCACTTACCCTGTGGGCTTCTGTTCTCCAGCCTCATCTTTCTAACAGCATCCATGCCTTGCTGCAGAGCAACTCAAGTGAAATCTTTCATATTACATACTACTCCTGTACTCGACAGAAAGGAGGGAAAAATAAAGTGCCTGATTGAATTTTTCACTTGACAAAAATGTATTAAAAAATTGACAGAAAATTGTATTAAAAAATACAGTTTATACAAGTTGTTCCCTTTACATTTGAAAACTTAGAATATTAAAAAAAAATATTTCCTTTCTTAACTTTATTTAATGAGATGTTAATGCATTTGATTTTGAGAAATTATGTTATATAGAATTCTTTCTTGGTTCTTCTACCAGTTTGATTCTGATCGTAGCATACAGAAGAATATACATCTTGAACTGATGAGCCCAGAGTAATACTACCTTCTCTTTCCAGATATACAGAAGCATATTCCGTGCTACCAGTTGTTCAGGTAAGAATCTTAAGTAAACAGATATGAAAAAGTTAAAAGTAACCCTAACTCGAACTCTTCCAAGAGTTAAATTTGTATTACGTTACTGAGAAAATCATCCGGCTCTAACTACAGTCGCCATATTAAACCCTTGGAATTACAGATGCATAATGCTTTGTTATTCCTACTTTGGTTTTTCATGCCCTTTCCTGCATACAGAAATAGAGATATGACATACTGCACCTTCCAGTGAGCTACAATACCATAGAAACTACAGAATAATGTCAACATACTGAAAAAAGCACATTGCTTTTCTAAAAGCGTGCATCCCAACCCCTCACCCTCAAAAAAAAGGAAATGAAAAGGTAGCATCAGCCATAGGCTTCTAAGTCGGTCAGAAAAAGAAACACTTGTCAGCCCCATGGCAGGAGTAGTCTCAAGGACTAATATTTAGATTCCATCATAGATGGGCACCCAGCTGTACAGGTTTGCACCCCTGCAAGGGGAGAATCACAACACGGTTTATTTCTCCAAGCTTTCTGAAAACTGATAAACCCAGATGTTATTAGAAAGGCATTTTGTATAAAATTGAAGGCACCTGACTGTTTTGTAGTTGAGAGAACATACATGCTACCATTAAATTGTGTCCCAATGGCACTGATGCCAGAACAGCATCTGAGCTGTACAGGACCGCCTACGTAGCTATTTGAGTAATGAAATTAACTGCACTGTCCTAGCAGAGGAGCTGTGTCAGCAGGTATTTATGCTTACTAGGGGGGGAAAAAAAAAGCTATTAAAGTGAGATGATTGCCGGACTGCTAGGGAATAATTATTTCTACAGTAGCATTTTTTTTTTCCTCTAATTGTCCTAATTTTCTTCTAGCTTTTATAATTCTGCAGGAGAACTGAATGAACCTGCCCTGAAGAAAATACTGTCAGGCTGTAAGAAGGTATTTTATTTTCAAACCTAAGCCATACCAAAGGTGCTTGCTCAGATTTTGGGGACTGTTCTGGATACCTCTTGTATCAAGCATTTTTTATCTTTTTTTAAAAAAAAACATCTTTTATCTAGTCCCTCCCACTGCTGGTCAAGGCAGCTGCATGATCTTTTCCCTTGAAAAAACAGTTTAGGTTATTTTTTACTAAGGTTTGCCTACATGTATCTCCATTTTTTCTTACTCATTTCTCAAGTGAACAGTTCAGATATCCCAAAGGAATTCTACTGATTTCTAGCTTAAGCTCAGTTGGGGTTAGCTCACTCAAATCATTAAGCAACACTTGACCAAAAAAATTTGTAGTCTTCTCCACAGAAGAAAGTTTCACAGGGGGAAAGTAGAAGCTGGAAAGAGGCAAACAGTAAAACAGCAGAACCAAGTCTGCAGAGTTTCAGCTTGAGCATGAGCTCAGAAAACAGGCCAGTCCAACACATGGTTTTGAAGGAAAGAGAAGAGTTGTCCTACTGGAATTAGGCTTAGATGTTTTAAGGGCTTCAAGTTAACAAACTCCTTGAATGTACACATGACCAAACAATTCAGATTCATGACTTTGTACTGAATCCTCTAACTTGCTTCAGCATGACACACAAACAGCGTGATTCAACAGTAATAATGGATTTTCTTTTGCCTGCAGAGTGTAATAGGATGGTACAAATTCAGACGTAACACGGAGCAGACCATGACGTTCCGGGAAAGACTTCTTCATAAGAATCTGCAGTCACACCTATCAAATCAGGGCCTTGTATTCCTCTTACTAACCTCCAGCGTGATGACAGACAGCTGTTCTACTTACAGACTGGAACATGCCTTACATCGGCCACAAGAAGGGTAATTAGTTTGTTCTCTAGTTTTAATAAAGCAGTAGCACAGCATGTGCTGTAACTCAGAATAGGGTTTTTTCTTTGTTGCAACTGAATTATTAACACTGTTTATTTTACCCTTGAAACTTACATACATTAAATAAAATTGTTCCTTATATTGCTACAGCCCAGTTGAAATGTCACGCTGGAGTTGTCCCCTTCAGGGATTTGCTGTTGTAACTGTCTGTAGTGCCAGCGTCAACAAGCAGACACCTTATGTCAGTCCATTTATGCACATAAGCTGTCCTTGAGCCATTTGTTTGTGTACAGGACTTCAACCATGCATGGTGTTCATCTTCACACATCATTGAAATATTTAACTTGGTGGCAACTTTGTTATCTTCAGAGACACGCTGCCCATAGGCTAGGCTTAACCAGCCAGTATTGTGTTCTGTCACTGGTGCTCAGAGGAAAAAAAAAAACAAACTAGAGGCAATGCTCAGAGTCTTGTTGCTCTTGCAGTTTGCCTTTCACCGTAAGTAGTCATTTGTGTGATGTAATACATTTAGCAAGAACTAACCACACTATAAACTCCCTCTGGTTTGCAGTATAGGGTTGCTTAACGATTAAGAACCTTTAACTATCAAAGACAGGCCTTTGGATGTTAATAAATCATGTTTTCATACTTCTGCTTTTCAAGTCTTTTCCAGAAAGTTCCTTTGGTGGTTACCAATTTGGGTATGGCAGAACAGCAAGGTTACAGAACAGTGTCTGGTTCCTGCATATCTTCTGGTTTTGTGAGAGCAGTAAGACAACACAGGTACAATGTATGCCTTATTCACTGATAGCTGTAGCTTTCAGTTGAGATAATTATATTTTACCTGTAAGAGTATTTAAGTGCTTTTCCAAATGCTTCAGCCATACCCTGCTCACTTGTTGACCGCTTCCCACAATTATTTACCTATTCAAGGTACTTGGAAATTAGTTCAGTCCCATAGTTTGCTATGAGAGCAGCTGTCTGTCTCAACATAGGCACCTACTGTTGAAACTCAAAATGCTTCTTTATTCATTACAGCTCCTACTAAGTAAGCATTGGGATCATTAACTTGCAATTATACTATTATATTCTTGTTCCACAGGTCAGAATTCTTTCATGAAGATGGATCCTTACAAGAGGTTCATAAGATAAATGAGATGTATGCCACCTTGCAGGAGGAACTGAAGGTAAGTCAGCCATACCTGCCAATACACTTACTTTCGGCAGGACTACAAAACCAAGCAAAGGGCACCGTCTTGCACTAAGTGAGAAACAAAGCTGTGTCCTGGAAGGGCATACTGAAACATCAGGGAGTTCCATTTACTATTAGTAGCTGTACAGTAAGCTGTCAAAGTTGAAGACTCAAGCTTCCATTTGATCAAAAATAATTTTGAGGCTGATAAAGCCTCAAGTCCACTAAAATTCTCACAAGAGGTTCATTTTGAAGAAGTACTATCTGTAGTTTGTTAGACTTCCTTTGCTTAGATGGGAAGAAATAAAATGTCTTGCACTTCATGCAAAACAAGGTTTAACTTATCTCTGAAATTCACCTCAAGCCCATTACTTTAGCTTTTTATTTTTACTACTTTGTGTCCAACTTAAAATCATGAGTACCGGTAAAGATTTTGCAACAAGGTTCAAGTCAGCTTCTCTGAATACTGTTAATTCCATCAAATGCTCTTTTCCTTGCAGAAAATATGCTCTACAGTAGAAGTCAGTGAACGATCTGTAGAGAAACTCTTAGCAGAGGTTAGCCAATTAAAAGAAGAAATAAAGAGGAAAAAGCAACAAAGCTGTTCAGGTAAGTTAAACAAATCTAATGCCAGTCTTAGTAAGACTTCCAAAGTTGATTCAGTTGACAAAAGCACAAAACGCTTCTGAACTTGAGGCAGGCAAAACAGGAGTGGTACAAGTGGGGCAGCAACTGTAGCATATTTTTTGTTTGTTTGTTTTTGCCCCCAGGGGAAGAGAGAGACTACTCAGGAGAGCCACAGGAGAATGTTCTCCTTTGTCAGGCACTGCAAACATTCTTCCCCAATTCTGGACTTCAGACATGTATTGTTTCCTTCAAAGGCAGACAGATATCCACGAACTGCTGTAACATTGATCATAATATTAATGTCATGGACAAACTGACTCTCATGGTAGAGGAAAGAGACTTCCCTGAAGCTGAAACAAGACAGCTAACCAAGCGGAAAGTCAGAGGGACCACAATGGGACCAAAGTCATTCAAGAAATCCAGATCACTGCAGCTTCACCAAAAATTGCTTCAAGACCAAGAGGACAGTGACCAGGAAAGGAAACTTGCACTGAGTAGCACTGAAACTGATGAAGATGTGATTGAAAAAATTAGAGACACAAATGAATACCCACAATCTCCTACTTTCTGATCTGTTAATGATCTGTCTCAGTATCTTCACACCAAAAGCTACTGCCAGCATATTCAAGTGACATACAACTTTATAGCACTGCAGGGACAAAAATAACATCATGCATTTTTGCAAAACATACAGGGATTCCCCCCCCCCCCCCCCAGTGCATGAATGCTCTTTGGCATAGGTCCAGATGACATTCCCACATTTTGCCTTCCACAGTTGTACCTGTATTCTCTCTCTCAGGGTTTAGAGACTATGCCAGCAGTACATGAGCGGTCATATAACCGTGTCACATGCTGCCTCAGAGTAACACAGCTTCAAGCTGCTGTTGAAGAAGCAGTGCTACCCTTCCCTCAGAAGCTGAGGCAGGAGCATCAGACAAACACAGGTAACATGCATAACAGAATTAGCTGTCTACATGAACTGCTGCAGTTTAAATATGTTAATTAATCCTTAGGTATCCAGTACTTGTTTATTTCCCCCCACCAGCTCCCCAGGGAGGCGGTCATGGCACCAAGCCTGACAATATTCAAGAAGCATTTGGACAACACGTGCCCTCAGACACATGGTCTGAATCTTGGGATTGTCCTGTGCTGGGGCAAGAGTTGGACTCCATGATCCTTGTGGGTCCCTTCCAACTCACAACATTCCATGATTCTATAATCCAGCAAGGGAACAAAAAGCCACCTGAACTTTAGCAAGACCTGTGAGCAGAAGTGGTCCATTCAGCGGCCAATTTCTGTTCCTGCTTTTATCTTTCATACTTCCTTCAGAGAATACATTTTAAAGACTTGACTTCTCATTAAAAAGCAGCTGACATCCACCCTTCAGTCAGCGATGGATTATGCTAGACAAACACATTTCCAGTAAACAAGTATATAAACATGAAAAGTAGCTTTATTGTTTATTTCTTTACTCTGGATACTTGACATTACATATCTTGGGGTCTGTGAGAAATGCTGGGTTCTTAAACATAACTGGCATAAATCCTGCAAAGAGATAAGATGGAGGTTTTCTTAATAGAAAAGTAGGCTTGACTTAAAAAACTCAAAAGCATCATCATACTTACCAAATACATGAGCTCTTTTGATGGCTTTTGTAACTTCCTTCTGCTTCTTGTTGCACAAGCCTAAAGAGATCAATCATTTTCAGTCTCTTAAATCAGCAATAACCAAACCCTTAGTTTAAAGGGTGAAATGGATATTTCTGGCAATTTCATCTAGTTTTGTCTGTCTTCCTAGAAAATATGCATGTGTGCTTATACCGTGAAATACAAAACACATAATTAAGAGAGATTTTAATTCCTCGGTGAAGGCTAGTAAATCAGAGGAATACTATTACAAAATGTGCAGAATTGGTAGTAGTTACTTTTGGAAAGACAGCTTATATACAGCTACTTAAGACTCACGGTAACATTAATATTAACCAGTAAATTAATATTTCACATACCTGTTATATGCCTCCCATAAATGCAGCCAGTATACGGAGAAACAAACTGGGAAAGAAGCTACTTAAAATTAAAAAATCCAAAGTCAGTTTAAGAACTTTTTTAGAGAGCTTTAGTTTATTTTATTATTAGCTTTCTATTTTTCTTTTTTTTTTTTAATCTATTTTTACAAAACTCAGTTTTACTTGGAGACAAGGAAAAGCATAGCCCTGAGCTAGACTATATTTTACATACCATAACATTTAGCCTATATGACAGTGGAATTAGAATTAAGGACTGTTTGGTAAATAACAAAGTTGTAACACCTGCACATAGGACTAGAAGAGCAAACAGCTTATCACAAATACATTATTTGACCCTTATCTGGACATTCTTATTCTTACATCTTAAACCCCTACACAAGTGAATGAAGTTTTCATTTTTTTATCCTTGTGGACTTCCCACACACACATTTAAAAATAGTGAGCCAGTTACCTTCATTTAAGGACAGGAACTTTCAAACTCACCTGCACATTCTTGTAGTCCACATTTATTCCACATAAGACACATCTTTTAGGAGGCTCTTTATAGGGGTTCTCCATTTGCACGGGCTGAAATTAGAGAATTATTAACATCCATAAGCTTCATGAGAACACAAGAAGTGTTATTTTTATCCTTTGGGCAAAACATGCCTTGAAACCAAATCCAGTATTTAGTGCATCATTGAAGCTCTTCAACAACTTTCTATTTCGCTAACACATGGATTGGCACCTGGCAATCGAGTGCACAGCCTTTTATATCTTAATGACAATGTAACAAGTTAGTTAAAGGAATCATTAACATAGTGCTTGCACCTTTCACTTCAAAGGCAGTATTTATAGAAACTGGTATTAAGAGAATTGTCTGACAAGTTGCCAGAAAATCTTTTTTTTCCCCCCAAACAATCTCAAAGCAAATGTCCACAAGGAACTCCTGTCTGCTTACACACTTTAACAGAGAGATTCCCAACTATCTCCCAAGCCCTGAAAGGCTCCTTAAGCTTCAGAACACACCCAGCACCAAATTCTTCCAAGACAGGAGGGAAAGGAGAAATTCCACTTTTGCAGACATAATATGGGCAGAGAAGGAATATTTTTACAAGTTTTTTGCTGATACCAGACAATACATTTTTATGACAAAACAATCACACCTAGTACCCTCTCTGAAGTGTTTCTCAGCTGTGCACAGGAAATCAGCTATCGCCGGCAAAGGTTTTGCTCTGCCCTAGCCGAGACAGCTGCTTTAAGCGACCACAATTAAAATACTGGACTAGAGATCAACCTCAACACGGGGTGACTTCCCTCAGCACTGGGTCCTTGCTCTGCAACGCACCAACTAGCCGCAGGCGGGGCTTTTCAGGA
>NW_010332853.1:0-215 GCF_000700745.2 Antrostomus carolinensis | reverse complement strand
AGAGACCCCCCCAGGTCACACTGTCCCCTCCTGTGCCAGACCCCTCCAGTGACCTGTGAGCCCACCCTGGACTGGTGTATGACAACACAGCACCCTGGACCCCCACCCAGGACCCCCTGGGCCCACCCAGGATCAGTGCATGACCACCCAGGGTCCCCTGAGCCAACCAGCACCCTGTGTCCCCACCCAGGGTCCCCTGAGCCCACCCAGAGTCC
>NW_010332852.1:4532-5143 GCF_000700745.2 Antrostomus carolinensis | reverse complement strand
CCACCCCAGTACACATATCCCACCCCGGCACACGTATCCCACCCCAGGACACGGATCCCACCCCGGCACACATATCCCACCCTGGTGCACCCACGCTGCCTGGCACCCCCGCTGCACACTGACCGTCACCCACGTCACACGCACTCCATGTCCCTCCCTGTGTCATCCCATCACCTACAAACCTTGGGGACACCCCGCATCCCCCCCACTGAATATTCCAGCCTCATCCCACTCCCTGACCCTTCACCTTTCTGCTGGATTTTTCTCCCTTTCCCTTATTTTATATTTTTTTTAATCATCGCATGGGCCTGTTTTATCCCAGATTAATGCAGCTCCTTGGGAGGAGAAAGGATGGGAAGGGGTTAACCACCTTCCCACCTCTATCCCAAGGCTTTTCCTGACACTGGGAAGGTCCCCAAACCCTTTTCTCCTTCCCCCTGGGCTGCTCCAGGTGTTGTTTCCTGGCTGGGGGAACCTGGAGTGGGAACAACTCAAAGGGGTAAAATTCCCATTTCCAAAGGTGGAAAAGCATCTGGGAAATGGGAACAGACAGAACCACAACCAGCAGCTCCTACTGGGAGAGATTAAATCCACTGGAGAAGAATAAAACT
>NW_010332852.1:1832-4498 GCF_000700745.2 Antrostomus carolinensis | reverse complement strand
GGGTGAGAACACGGCTGTGTCACCCAGTGTCACACGGGGGACGTGTGTCACTGAGGGAGGACACGGAGGGGGATGGATTTCCATGGGAGGCTGGTGTGTGTGTAGGATTAATCACTGAATTAATAATAAGAATAATAATAAATAAATACATACATACATAAAATAAATAATAATTAATTGTTAATGGTAATGAAATAAATAAATGGAAACGCAATAATAGTAATCGTAATAATGATAATTATAATGATAAATAATAATGATAACGATGATAACGATAATGATGATAATAATAATGATAATAATGATAATGATGATAATAATAATAATAATAATAATTATTATAATAATAGATTTTGGCACTGCACCAGTCAGGCTGCTCTCCCACCCCGCACTTTGGTGCCCATCCCCTGTCACATCCCTCTTACACATGGAAGTTATTTCTCTTCAAATATTTAAAAGAAGATTTAATTTAAATTTTTTAATATTATTTTTTTAAAACTACAAAGTCAAAAGAGGAAAAATCTTTGCTGTCACTCCACGGGTCCCTCCTGCCAACTGCTGCTGCTTTTGGGGACACTTTCCTGTCACCCCCGGTCCCCATCCTGATGCTTTTCCCCACCCTGAGAGCCGGTGTCACCGTCACCCTGTCCGCAGGTGATGAATAACCGAGCAGCTTTCCAAAAATCTGGAAATACTGTCCTACAACACCTTAAAAAATATTTTAAAATCTCTATATTTCTATTTTCTCCTTTTTCTCTTTCCATTTCGAGATCCCCACCCGGATTGTGGGACGGGTGCCTCTGCTTTTTCCTCAATAAATTGTTTTATTGCATTTCAGCTCCGGGCAACGATGTAAAATCCGAAGGAATCGCTGAGCTCCCCCTCGGGCATCCCGCAGCCACCCGGCCAAGTTCCTGCTTGTTCTTTGACCTTTGAGTTGTTGTTTTGCTATATTTTCATTTGATTTTCCTCCTTTAACATCATTTTTAGGTGACAGAAGCAGCACGGATCAAGCCAGATCCATGGGGATTTAAGGGGGGGGTCGGGATATCAGCAGCGTACAAACAGCCTCTGGATTTTTGGGGGATCCGATATCGGTTTCCCGCTGTCCCCGTGATGGTGACATTTTTTATCCCTGTCAAAATTGTGGAGGTTTTGCTTGGCAAAGCCTGGGGGAGGATGAACCAGGTACCAGCAACATCCACAGCTCTGGTTTTATTTCCCAATTGAATTAAAGAATAAAATCCAAATTCAAATTAAATCGAGGCCAAAGTATCTCAGTCAGAATTTGGGAGAAAACTTCCTACAAATTATTGGGTTTTGAGTTTGTGGGGTTTTTTTTTTTTCTTTTCTTGCTTATGATCCTCCTGGATTTCAACTTTTCTAAACATTTGGGAAATGTCTTTTTTGAAAAATCAAAAAGTTGCAGCTGAAATAAAATAAATATAAAATAAAAATCCTGATTTTTGGGATTGGAAAACCACGATGTTTGTGGATAACACCAAAAGCTGCACGACCCAGGGGTATTTTTGCAGTTTTCCAGGGAAAGGTCTCACATTGCTGCTCCTTTTTTAATTGGATTTTTAAAATTTTATATATTATATTATATCCTAAAGAAGAAATAACACCAGGAAACCCGCTCCGGAGAGCGGCACGACGCGAGATCTCCATTCCCAACCTCAAACCTCGCCGGGAACAACCGTAACCACCAAACGCTGCCGTAAAAAATTCAAACCAAACCCTAAATCTGCTCAACCCGCACGAGTCGGTCACGATTTCCATGTGGGGTTCCTGGATAAATCCAGGTGGGATTTTGTGGAGCACAACCCCAATGTCTCTGCTGCCCCATGCTGAGCTGCTCCCACCCATGGGTGGATGGATGGATGGGTAGATGGATGGATGGATGGGTGGATAGATGGGTAGATGGATGGATGGGTGGCTGGATTCATTGGTAGATGGACGTGTGGATGAATGGACGGATGGATGGATGGGTAGATGGACAAGTGGATGGATGGATGGATAGTGGGACTGATGGCTGTGAGGTGGGTAGTGGGAGGTTGTCAGGAGGTACCTGAGTCTCGGAGAGGCTGAGGCTACTGGCCAACTGCTTGCGTTCGGCGCCCACCACGTAATGGTTCTTCTCGAAGGCCCGTTCCAACCGCAGGAGTTGAGACGGAGAGAAGGCGGTGCGGATGCGCTTGGGTTTCCGGGCGAAGGGGCCGTGGAGGAGCAGGCTCTCCTGGGACACCTCACTCCCTGCCATGGAGAGCAGAGTCAGGGTCCCACACCAGCACTTCCCAGCCCCACAGCTCCATCCTTATGGAAGCAGATGGGGAGACCCTCTTATGACACAAGGAGGACAGATAAGGGGGTACTGGGGGGCTCTGGGCACCTTCCCCACCTCAATATTGCAGCATCCACCCCCCCACACCCAAGCACTGGGGTGTTGCGGTCATGCTCCATCCGTGGGCCCCGTGGTGGGGGCTGGATGGATGGGGAGAGCAGGAGGAAGAGGGAAGAAAGAGAAGGAGAAAGGGGGAGGCTGGGAAAAAAGAAGATTAAAAAGAGGAGAAAGAGTAAGAAAATGATAGAAAAAAAAAGAGAGATGTAAAGCGAGAAGTGAGAATAAAAAAAGTGAGAAAGAAATAAAGAGAAAAAGAAAAATA
>NW_010332852.1:643-1795 GCF_000700745.2 Antrostomus carolinensis | reverse complement strand
GAAAAAGAAAGAGTGAAAGAGAGAAGTGGGAAAGCAGGAAAAAAGAAGGAAAGAAAGGGGGGAAAGGGGATTTAAATTTAAAAATTTAAATTTTTTTAAAAAAAGGAAAGAGGAGGAAGGGGAGAGGAGAAAGAAAGGACGCAAGAAAGAGAAAGAAAAGGGAGAAAGAAACGAAAGAAACGAAAGAAAGGAAAAAAAGAAAAATAAATGGAGAAAGAAAAGACCAGGAAAGCGGCGGAGGGAAGGGCAGAGGCGGCTGGAAGGGCAGGGACCCCGCGGGCCGGGCCGGAGCCGTGTCCCGGTGTCCCCGGGCGCCGCGACAGCGACCGCTGCCCCCGGCGGAGCCACCGGAGAGGGGCGAGGGGTTGGTACCGGGAGATAAAACTAATGGGGGGTCCCCGGGGCATGGCGGGGGGGGCAGAGAGGGAGGGAAAGGAAAGGAAAGGAAAGGAAAGGAAAGGAAAGGAAAGGAAAGGAAAGGAAAGGAAAGGAAAGGAAAGGAAAGGAAAGGAAAGGAAAGGAAAGGGGGACAGAACAGACAGAGAAAGTAAAAGGACAATAAGAAAGAGAGAAAGTAAAGGAGAGAAAGGTAAGAAAGAGAAAGGAAAAAGATGAGACAGTTGGGAAAAGAAACAGAGGAAAGAAAGAAAGAGAGAGAGAAAGAGAGAAAAAGAAAGAGAGAAAGAGAGAGAGAAAGAGAGAAAGAAAGAGAACTAGAGAGCGAGCGGGGAAGGGAGAAGTGATCGAACGGAACAGACTCGGCTGCGCAGCCGGGATCCCCGCGATCTTTCCCTCCGCTCCCGGGAAGGAGAATCCCCAACTCCCGGCTCCGGGAGCCCCGCGATGCCCGGCCGGGACCCCACTGCGATCGTGGCGGAGCTGCGCGGGGCTGCCCCGGTCCCATCGCCCGGGAACCGACACCAGCACCGACAGACACCGGCACCGGGGCGGCCGCACGCCGGCTCCGGGGCTGCGGGAGGGGACCGGGTGTGCAATACACCGGGTGTGTAAATAATACACCGGGTGTGCGCATACACCCAGTGTACAATACACCGAGTGTGTAAATAATACACCGGGTGAGTAAATACACCGGCACCGGGTGTGCAAAGGTACTCAGCACCGGTGTGTAAATGCACTGAACACCGGTTGTGC
>NW_010332852.1:278-505 GCF_000700745.2 Antrostomus carolinensis | reverse complement strand
GAACACACCGAGCACCGGGAGCGCGAATACAACGAGCACCGGGTGTGCAAATGCCGAAGCACTCCGGTACCGGGAGTGTGAACACACCGGGAATGTGAACATACCGGTACCGGGTGTGTAAACACACTCAGCCCCGGTGTGTGAACACGTTTGACCCCGGTGTGTGAACTCCCCGCTCCCGGTGTGTGAATCCCAAGCTCCCGGAATGTGAACATCGCGGTCCCGGT
>NW_010332852.1:0-253 GCF_000700745.2 Antrostomus carolinensis | reverse complement strand
AGCCGCAGCAACAGGTTTTCCCTCCGGTTCTCCCTCAGCCTTCCCGGTTAACGGACCCCATGTTCCCTCCGCACCTTCTCCGCACCCTCTCCGCACCTCTCCGCGCCCCTCACCTTGGAAGCGGTGCCCGAAGAAGCGGTTCCGCAGCACCCAGGGGTAGAAGTTGAGCGGGTCGCGGTGTTGGGGTCCGAAGAAGGAGTGAGGGGGGGGTAACCCCGACCCCCCCAGCTGTTGGGGTCCGACTGGCAGCGCC
>NW_010332851.1:10015-10265 GCF_000700745.2 Antrostomus carolinensis | reverse complement strand
GACCCAGACCCCTGTGGAGCCCCATCCCCTGGGCTGAGGGTGGGTGTTCAGTGGATTGGGGGGGGCTCAGTAGTGGGTGCAGGGGGTGTCCTTTTACCCCCACCCACCCCACGGTGCAGTTTGCAGCCAGGCTTGGCTGCACGCAGTGTGCTGTGAGAGAGGAGAGGGGAGCATCTGCAAAACCCTGGGTGCTGTGAGACCCTGCCAGGCACCCCTGGGTGCTCCCTGCCCTCCTGGGACAGGAGCCAAG
>NW_010332851.1:6542-9494 GCF_000700745.2 Antrostomus carolinensis | reverse complement strand
TCTGCTGGACTCTCTCCAGAAGATCCCTGTCCCTCTGGAACTGGGGAGCCCAGAACTGGACACAAATAAAGGGGTTTTAATTGGAAAAAGGTGAAAGATGGAGATGAAATATCAGGAGCTACACGGAGAAACAGACCGGAGGAGGAGGAGAGCAGCACTGTCACCGCAGCGGAGTGGCCTTCACCCCTCCTGCTTGCTGCACGTCCAGCTGGCCCCCAGCCCAAGGTGACAGCGAGCACCCACGGGGCCACCCGAGCCCAAAACATCACCGATAAGGGCTTGGCGTGGGCTGGCTGCACGTGCCACCAAGGACAAGTCGGGCTGGATTCAGCTGCACCCATGGGTGCAGGGCTGGACTGATGCACCCTGTGCTGCAGCACCTTCCTCAGGGACTGTCACTGCTGCCATCGTAGCACACGGGGGCTCGAGGTGTGTCCCACTTTGGGGAGGTACCAGCAAAGATGGGAGACCACCAGGGTTAGGACAGAGAGAACTTCCCACCTTGGCTGCAAGATCCTCGTGCACTGACCCATCTCCCAGGAGAGCTCGAATCCAAACGAGGAGCACCCAGGTGAGCCATGGCCATGGTGGAAAGTGCCTTTCCATGGAGGGGAGCAGCCCCGTGGGGTGAAGGTGACCCCAGCTCATGGCATTGGCAAACACCACCGGTGACATCCCCACCCGTAGCCACAACAGGGACCCGGCCAGTGGGGCAGAGGGTGGATGCTTCCCCCCCCCCTCGCCTTCCCCAACACCCCACGCCAGGAATTTCTCCTCTCAGCAGAAATCTCTGGGGTTGTTTGTGCTCCTCCTGGAAAGATTGGGCTGGAAAAACCGCTCCCCTCAGCCTGGGTGTCTGGGACTGTCTGCAAGAGGCAGCTGGCTCTGTGACATGTCCCCTGCCACCCCCCAGGACAGAGAAAACAAGCCTGGGGACAGGGATCTGTGCAGGGGACATGTCACACGCTGTGGGCGCTGGGGTCTGCAGTGGGGACAGAGCTGGGTGGGCAACAGTGGAGTCCCTCCTGTCCAAGCACACCAGTATTTCTCCAGGGTCTTTATTGGCAAGATCCAGCCCTTTGTCCAGCACCCCATGGCCCTGTCCCACAGTGTCCCCAGCTTCCTCCTGCGTGAAGTGTCCCACCAAAGGGGATGATCCAGGGATGGATGCTGAGAGAATCACCCAAGGGTTCTCCCTGCAGAGCTGAGAGGTGGCTCAGGCCAGGATGGGGTAGGTGGCTTCGGTGGCCACACCACAGTTGTTGTCCTTCATGGCCATCAGGATGTAGCCATCGTTGCCCCAGTATGTGGACCAGGAGTTCTTGATCAGCCAGTAGGTCTCTCCCTGCAGGACCCCGTAGCCCACGGCCAGCACCGCGTGGTCCAGTGTTCCTGGCTTGTTCTCTGCAGGGGATGACATGGGAGATGGCTCGTCTGGAGAACATCCCTGTCTGGAGAGCATCCCAGCTCCTGGGGCTGCAGGACTGGTTCCCTCTTCCACCCCTGTCCAAGATGCTCAACAACGAGGAAGGGATGCTGGGTGTCCTGGCATCTCCCTGGGCACCCAGGTCCTCCCGTGCCCCATGTGCCACCCAACTCACCACACTTGGGCTCATAGTAGATGCCATTGGAGTAGAAGGAGAAGGTCTTGTGTGAGGCATCGATGCTGACGGCCACGGGGCCGTGCTTGTAGATGGCAGCTTTGACTGCTGTGATGTTACCTGAGGTGACGTTGACGTAGCCCGTGATCTTGGCCAACATCTCAGACTGGTTGTAGTGGCACAAGCCATTCTGTGGCACCCAGGGAAGGGGACACTGTGTCATCTGGAGCCCCCAGGTCCCCTCGCTGGGTCACGATGGCCCTGTGCAGCTCTGCTCTGATGCAGGGAGTGATCTGGGTGGGACTTGGGCTGTGACAACATTCCAGCTCTGGTCCCTCTGTCCTCCCTTGTCCACCATGATGGGGACATTTTCCCAGTTGCTGCAGTGACACAGCATTGCCCAGATGCAGCGTGGGGACCTGGCTCTGCACCCAAAGCCCTGGAGGGGTTGTTGCCTGTGTCTTGCAGCCACGTCACTGTCCCTGGGCAGCCCAGCTCCATCCCTGCACCCCAGGGTACGAAGGGACCCATGACACCACCCATGGGTGGAGAAGCCTCGTCCTTCTTTTGCAAGAAGAGAAACTGAGGCACGTGGTGATGAAACTGCCCGGCTGAGCCCTGGGGTGCAGGGACTGTGCTTTGAACCATGGGGACCTGGTGCCTTGGGAACGAGGTGACGTCCCCATCTCCAGAGCCTGTTAGCACCTCTGATTGATCCTGGTGTCCCCACCATGGCCTGGGGGGCACATCCTGAGACCTGGGGGACCTCAGAAGGGACATGGGGCCACCCTCACCTGTCCCTTGTAGGCACCGTAGGACTCGGTGCTGGCGATGCCACCGTGTTTCTTGATCCACTCGTAGGCTCTCCACTCCTCGCCCCCGTCGCAGGCGTAGTTCCCAAAGCCCCAGGAGCAGTCGATGAGGACTTGTTGGGACAGGGGGGTCAGCACGCCGGTCTGTGGAGGGGACACGCTGTAGGGATGGGGACAGGCACCCTCCAGGTGCCCCAGCCATCTCCGTCGGGCACGGCCCCGCTCTGACCTTGAGGAAGAGGGCACCCTCCATGGCGCCCGTCGTAGCGAAGCTCCAGCAGGACCCACAGACGGCCTGATCCTTCACGGGGGTCACAGCGCCTGAGGACACAGAGTGGGCCGGTCTGTGGAGGGGACACGCTGTAGGGATGGGGACAGGCACCCTCCAGGTGCCCCAGCCATCTCCGTCGGGCACGGCCCCGCTCTGACCTTGAGGAAGAGGGCACCCTCCATGGCGCCCGTCGTAGCGAAGCTCCAGCAGGACCCACAGACGGCCTGATCCTTCACGGGGGTCACAGCGCCTGAGGACACAGAGTGGG
>NW_010332851.1:4791-6421 GCF_000700745.2 Antrostomus carolinensis | reverse complement strand
GGGGTGGGGGGCAAATGGACCAGCAAACCTGTGGGAACCCTGCCCTTGGGCTGGGGCAAGCTCTGGGGGTGCCACTCCCAGCTGACAGGGACACAAGTGGATGCCAGATGTAGCACCACCTCACATCTGGGTCACCAAACTGATCAAGGGTCAAGTGCCAGCCAAGCTGCCCCTTGTTGGATGAGCCCTTCCTGCATCTTCCAGCCACGGAGCAGAGTGGGGTCCTCAGGGAGATGGGGGTCCCAAGGGACAGCACAGCCACACGGGCTCCCCAATGTGGTGACAGGGAAGGAGGTGGCACCTCAGCTGGACTTTGCATTGGCCAGGATGAGGAGAACTCACACCCTCCATGTCACAGCCTCACACCACCCCAACGGTGAGACCCCCACCGTGTCCCTGACCCCACACCCACCGTACATGCGCCAGTCCAGGCTCTCGGGCAGGATGAGGCCGGTGTAGAGCTGGGTGGGGAAGGGCTGCCCGTTGTTGGGAGCCCCGCTCCGGCGACGGCCCCGCAGAGCAGCCAGTTCCTGGGGCGTGCGGTCGGCCAGGTGGTTCAGCGCCAGTGTGTAGGAGAGCGCGGCGCGGTTCCTCGAGTGCACGAACCTGCCACCATCAACTGTCACCAATGTCACCTCCCACTGTGGCACCAACGCAGCTCCCCAAGGATGAAGAGAACTCCCCAAAGTGGGGGTTGACTTCACCCCCCTGATCTGCCTGTACCTCATGTTGTGCACGAAGATGCTCTGCCTGTGCTCCAGCTCCCGCACGGAGCCGTATCGCCACCCCAACTGCCTACGGTAGTGATGGAAAACCTCATGGGCCCATGGTTGGTGCCGTCCCACCAAGTCCTCCATGGGGTTTGCCAACACCCGGTGCTCCACTGCATTCCCCGGCAGGTCCCCACACTTCTTTGTCTCTGGGGAGCAACGAGGGGGGTGCCATCATGTCAAAGCCTTGTGGGCAGGATGGGGGGTCCCAACCCAACTCACCGTTGATGGGGGGGTCGAAGATGGAGGGGGGGAAGCTGTTGTCAAATTCGATGTAGGAGATCTCGTACTTGTCG
The DNA here is from genome assembly GCF_000700745.2 of Antrostomus carolinensis. Taxonomy (NCBI): domain Eukaryota; kingdom Metazoa; phylum Chordata; class Aves; order Caprimulgiformes; family Caprimulgidae; genus Antrostomus; species Antrostomus carolinensis. Next base: position 5,355 of record NW_010332851.1, on the reverse strand, counting down.
TAGTGGGAGCCCAGCAAGCTGTTGTAGCCCCGCATCTCATAGTGGACGGGGGCCACCCCACAGCTGGAGTTGGTCACCCAAAGGGTGTAGACGTTCTTCTTCTGTGCCCAACGGGTGATGTTCTGCCAGACGGCGCAGTACCGGCCCTGGTAATACTCCTCCCGCAGGAACTGGGGGATGTGGCATCAGGGAATGGGGCTCTGGGCGGGGACCCCACATCACCCCCCTGCACTCGCTCTGTCCCCGCCCCCAGCCCCTTCACAGGTACAGCACCTTGCACCAGCCCACACAGGGATCTCGGGATGGATCCAGCAGTGACGTGGCCCTTGGGACACAGCCACACAGAGGGTGGGGAGCGGGGTAAGGATTTGGGGTGTAACATAGGACAGACCCCCCGTCCGGCTCAGCAGTGCCTGGGGTCACCCCACTGTGCACCCATAGTGGGGGGGACCTGGCTGCACCCCCCTCCAAAATCCTTCCCTGTGTGTTTCCAAGCTCTCACCCCACGGGCACGTATCTGGCTCAGTGTCCAGCTTGGTGACACCTTGCTGTCCCCACCACCCA
>NW_010332851.1:3156-4767 GCF_000700745.2 Antrostomus carolinensis | reverse complement strand
AGCTGAGCCATCGTGCAGTGACTTGCCCGAACCATCCCGAAACGCCAGCGTTCGTGTGGGCTGTGGCACGTCCCAGCATGGCTGCTGGGGTTGGGAAAGGAGCCGGGAGTCCGGCCCTGAGCTGGGTGGAGAAGTGACCCTCCCTACACCCTGGGGTATAGGGACATGTCCTGGCCTGTCCCAGCACCTTGCACCCCCTGGGATGGAAAGGAGCATCTCCAGCTGCCCAGCACCCCCACCCAGAGCCTGAAGATGCTCCAGGCAGTGGGTTGGATCCAGGCTCCGGTGTTTCCCACCTTGAAACCATCCATACTGGGGAAGACACTCTGAGCTTTGACCACGTCCTCCTTGGAACCAGGGAGCTGGAAGCATTTCCTGGTGTTTACCTCCTTACCTCCTTCTCAGTGGTCTCTGGTGTGATCTTGTACCGCATCCCGTAGGGTTTCACTGATGCCAGCTGGTAGGTTATCACCTGCCCTGTGCCAGCGGGAAGGGGAAACTGAGGCACGGTGGTCCTGCCCACATCTTCCCTTTGCACAGGGATGGGGCTGATGTGTGATGGGCACAGAGCAGATGGGTGCCCACCCGCTTACCCCCATAATACTGGATGCGGCTCTTGTTTCCTGTCAGGTTGTACCAGGCTTCGAAGGGCTCCTCGATCTCAGCATAGGGCAGGTTAATGACACCTGTGAGGGACACGGGTCAGCCCTGTGGCCTCAGCACCCCGATATCCCTCCCTGAGCCCCTCGGCACCCATAGAGCATGCAGACCCAACTGCCATCCCTGTGGGTGCTGAGGCAGAGAGGCAACCAGCTGCAGGAAGCTGCCCCAGTTTGGCACTGGGACAGCCTGGTCCTGCCTGGTGCTGAGCATCCTCTGCACCCCACCCCGGCAAAGGGCACTGGGGTGGTCCCCTTACCTCGGACGTGGTAGATGGAGCCGAACTGAGGGGGTGAGCGGGAGAGTCCATAGTCCTGTCCTGGAAGGTAGAGGGGGGCAGGGGTGAGTGGGGACCGACCCCCCCACCATGGCCAAACTGGGGACGGGGCGGTTGGGACAGGAGGCTGCTGGAGCCAGTGCTCCCCTTCCCTGAGTGGGGTGAGGGGGTGGCTTGACCAAAAGTAGCTCCATGAGCCCAGTGGTGGGACATGCAAAGGACACCGAGGTGGTGACACCCTCCCAGGGCCAGATCCAGGATCAGAATCGTGCCACAACCTGTCACCATGCTGGAGTGATCCCTGCCATGTGGCACCCCCAGGGAACCCCAGCTGCTGGGGTGACTGTTGGGTGTCATCCCCCTGGGAAGCAGTGTCACCCCCAGGGCTGGTGGCAGTGGCTTTGGATTATGTTTCCAAGGAGGGGTGCAGCCAAGCTGTCCCCTGAGAAGCAGGGTATGGTTGAGGGGTGTCAGGGAGCCGGCTGGTCCCGCCTGGCATCTCCTGGTGACCTTCCCAACCTCCCTCTGGGCTCCCAGCTTGTGCAACCCCCACGCCAACACACCCGCTGTGGGAACTGGCCTTTCCCTCCATCAGTGTCTTCCACCTCACTGGGAACCATCCAGGAACCCCAGTCCCAGTCCTGGGCAGCTGGGACCAGTCCCAGCTCTGCACC
>NW_010332851.1:2660-3056 GCF_000700745.2 Antrostomus carolinensis | reverse complement strand
CCCCCCAACCTGTCCCATGGGTGCCCATTGCACCCTGGGTGTGAGCACCCACAGATGGATCCAGCAACCCCACAACCCTGCTCAGCTTTACACCCACCCAGCAAGGGGGTCCTGTGGGGACACCCCTCTCCCCCCCCACTGCTTCTCGCACCAGCCTGCCCAGTTTCCCTGCTCTCTGCAGGCAGCAGATCCAGGGAATGGCGTGGGCTTGTGTGCCTGTTAAAGCTCATCCCGCTCCATTCAGCCCCATTTTTCCACGCCCCCCCCCTTTGCCAAGCCCTCAAGGCACAGCCCTCCCCACTTTTTGTCACCCCACCCCACCCCAACTCTCTTCTATCTTGGAGGAACTGCAAATTTGAGGACCCAACAAACAAGAAAGCACTTCCCCAGCCTGCC
>NW_010332851.1:1968-2183 GCF_000700745.2 Antrostomus carolinensis | reverse complement strand
GGGGGGCCCAACTGGGGGTGTGCATCCCTCTTTGCACAGGGGTGCAAGGGGAGAAGCTCCCTGGGGCTGGGGGGGGGTCTGTGCCAGGCAGCCCCGACACCAGGGTGATGGGCAGGAGGCAGTGCCCAAGCAGAGGGCCAGGGCTGTGAGTGGCCCACCATTAACAAGCCAAGCCCTGAGACTGGGAGCACTGGGTACACTTTGCTAAGGGGGCT
>NW_010332851.1:1517-1829 GCF_000700745.2 Antrostomus carolinensis | reverse complement strand
GACTGTGAGGGGGGAAACTGAGGCACAGGGCTCCAGTGTCCCCTGGCAGAGACAGGGACACTCCAGGGGGGATTTAGATGCCACCACCCCCGTTTCTATCCTGAGAGCCCTCTTGGTTAGGCTGTCGTGTCCCCCCTCAAGGGGATGTCCCATGCCAAGCTGTGACCCCAGGGACGGGGGAGCCCACGGCAGCCCCCCTCCCCATGATTTGGGAAGGGTCCTGGGAGCTCAGGTATGGCCTGAAGGGACTCATCCTCCTGCTGATGAGCAGCCCCTGTCCCTGCTATGCCCTGTCCCCTCCCAGGGACACTG
>NW_010332851.1:524-1458 GCF_000700745.2 Antrostomus carolinensis | reverse complement strand
AGTAGGCTCTGAATCCCCCTCCCCAGCAAGTCCCAGAGAGCCCCAAACCCCCCAAAGCTGAGACTAAAGGGGAGCTGTGATCCACATTGTCCCCAGGGTAAGTCAGGGGGTGACAAGACGAGTGTGGCATCAGCCTGGGGTACATGTCCCCATCCCAGCAGGGACCTGGGACCTCTGCAACTCCTGGCCCCCCCATGAGAACAGGAAACACCGGGGCCAGACTCACTGTCACACAGGAAAGAGGTCAGCCTGCAAGGGCTAACCGCAGGGCGAGGAGGAGGAGGAGGAGGAAGGCTCTGGAGAGCTTGGGAAGGACCCCATATACAATCCAGCCTGGCTGTGTGTGGACAGGGTGACCAAGCTGGCACACAGCCAGCTCTGGGATGCAGCACGACCACAGCCCCCCACCCTCCCTGCAAACCCTGACCCCCACTTGGGAGCACGGCCCCACGCCGGAAACTGCGGTGGGGGGGACACAAAAATATCACCAGCCCCTTGATATCACCGTCCCCTGCGGCGAGAAGGCAGCTGGGGGCTGGGGGGGCTGTGCAGGATCGGGCCCAGAGGGAGCTGTGGGGGGTATTTCCAGCCAAGGAGGTTTTACTTTGGAGGGGTGGCTACCCCACACCCCAAATTGGCACCTCCTCACTGGGGGGACCCCCACTGGGACCCCCTTGATCTGGTGGTTGGGGTGCCAAAAGCTGGAGGGGCTCTGTGCAGGGTGGGTGTCCCAGTGCCCTGGACTGGGAGCCTGGGTAGAGCACTGGTGGGCTCAGGGAGGGTGCTGGGGGGATGAGGCAGGGTGCTGGGGGGGCTCAGCCCCTCTCCCAGAGCTCACCAAAGTTTGTGGGTCGATGTGACCGATGCCAAATCTTGGGGTTGTCCCCACACAATCTGGACAAGGTGTAAATCAGGGGTCTGGTGGGCTATCGAT
>NW_010332851.1:0-229 GCF_000700745.2 Antrostomus carolinensis | reverse complement strand
CCTCCTCCCTGCCCCTCGCAGAGTCACAGCCCCTTGTTTGCCATATGCTGTCCCTGGGGATGCTGGCTTGCGGGGAGGGGTGTCAGGGGGGCAGTGCCAGGCTCTGTCTCAGGATGGGTGCCAGCAGCACCCCACCCTGGCACAAGCTACCACCGGGAGCGGAACTGGATTCTGCAGAACCAAGTGTCCCCACGCACACCCCGTACTCCCTGGGGGGGTCATGGCAATG
>NW_010332850.1:38921-52709 GCF_000700745.2 Antrostomus carolinensis | reverse complement strand
CAGGCACTGGAAGATGCTCAAGGCAGTGGCGAGCACAGCTTCTGCTCTGCCTGTGCTCAACCCTGCAAAAGACTGAAAGGGCTCTGTCTGCTCAGCAGTCAAAGAAAATCTTCGTCGTGACTTGATCCCAGATACCCACCGAGTGAAAATAGCTGAGATTGGCATGTTCGTTAGGCTCGCAGGTAAAAGGCACAGTAAGCAGCAAAAGCCAAAATAAATAGTGAGAGTTGACAACACTGACTGAGTGAACCTTGAATGGGAAATAAAAGACAATTTTGAAGAGTGAGGGTAGTTAATCACCAGGTCCGGTTACCAAGGGAAGTGGCAAATTCATCATCAGTCAGAGGTCATGCGTGGAGACTGGATGTCTTCCAAAAACCAATGCTCTGGTTCAGGATCAAGTTTTGGGGTTCAAGAGCATCTCTCAGAGGAGAAAAACACCCTTCGTCACAGCCTCCACGGGTGTTGCTGGCCCAAGCTGCCAGGCAAGTGGGTGAGGGTCGCAGTGCTGCAGAGCCCCCGCCTCACAGCCCAGCCTCTCCCCCAGCCTGGCTCCCTGTAGTCACGCCGAGGCTGCTCGTGGGGCCCAGCCAAGTGCTGAAACCCTGTGCTGACCACAGCCCTTGTACAGACACCCCACCTGAGCCGGGCTCCGAGTCCCAGCCACCATCATGCTCAACCCCAGCGTGGTGCTCCTGGCCAGTGTGGCAAGCTGTGCCACCGTGGTCCCTGCACCAGAGCACCGACTGCCCAACACAGCCAGGGAAGCAGAATAACAGTATCTTTTTTTCTTTTCTCCTTTTAGACTCAGCATCTGCTCCCTCCTTCCTTTAGCTGCCATGCAAAACCAAGCCCAACATACACACCCTGGCTTCTGTTTACCCTTTCAGGCAGTTTCTCTGATGCCCAAGATGCTGATTTGAACTGACCTCTCTCAACACCACCTTACCACCAACTCATTTCCCCATCCCTCCTTGGAAGCAGGAACAGAAATCCAAGAGCAAAGCAAAGTGGCCTTGGCATCCCTGACACGATCCAGCACCTCAATCTCTCAGCCATCATGTGGGAGAAAAGCAACATGAATCAGAGTCTGACTTCCAGCTTTGACTGCAGAGATGGAGAGCAAAACACCAGCTAGTACGTCGTGGTGCCGCAGTCCCTGCATGGAAGTGACTCCCCAGATCCCAAAGGGCAGAGCTGTGCTCTCTCCCCTCCTTCTGCACCAGTCAATATGGCCAATTTAAAGAGGTTTCAGAAGCAAGCAGGTTCCTGCAGCTCCTGCAGCTTCCCTGACCCTTGTAAATCCAGTCTCTTGAGTGAATGGCTTGTTTGGAGAGAGCCCTCCATTTGTTTGTCTGGGCTCTAGTGATAATAGCTCTAATTTATCTCTGAGCTGGGCAGGCATGTCTAATGTGTTTGAGTATTTAGAAGCATTACGGAGGTTTTATTTGGTCAATTGTTTCTTGAAATCCTTTCCCTCACACAGAACAGCCATGTAAAGGTGGAACCACTCCACCGCAGGCATCCCAGCTGCCAGCCCGGGAAGGCGATGCGTGCCGGGGCCACTGGATGCTCCAAAGAGGAGGCACAGTGATTCCAAAATCCTTAGTACCCGTTCTCAGAAATTAAAGACCAAGCAGCCAACCTTTGAAAAGGACAATGACAAGATGGTCTGGAACATGCCACCACACCTTCTTCTGCTTAGACTTTCCAACCCTGTTTGCGTTATCATCTATCTCCTCCACGTAGACACATTCCATCTCAGCTCAGACTTGATTAGTCAGGGTTAGCTTGGTATCTGCACTGGGAAATACAGCAAAGTTGGCCAATACATTCTAACTAATCTTAAATTAGCCCTTCTTTCATGTCAAGATCCATCCCAGCTATAACCAGACACCAGCTGAAGACCCTTTAAGCTGGGCCCAAGCAGAAGGGGTTAACCCGAGTCAGCGCTGGGGAACGGTGGGACCAGGTCACGGGTAGAACATGTCATCCAACTACCAAGTTACTTACAGCTCAAGCCTACATGGCTTAACACGCTACTGCACATTACCTGCGCTGTGCTCGCAGGTCTGCGTGTGCTTCGGCCCGTGACAAATGCAAGGTCACGTGCCTTGGCTTAAATCACTTTCGTGGAGGTTTCAGCAATTCTCTTCATGCCATTTCAGCTAATTTTAGCTGTGAGCTGAGAGGCCATTACTGAGGTTCAGCTGACTGGTGGCAATTTATCAGGTCATCCTGTTGGGGTAGGGAGCCTGATCCAACTTGGCTCTGTCCTCTCAGATCTCCCATTTCAGAACGCAGGAGCATCAAGAACCAGACCTGTTGTGCAGCCCCATAGCAATTTAACAGAGCATCAGCATGAGCAAGTCCACATGACTTGCTCCCTGTGACTGCCCTCCACGCCACACCATGCACTGAGATGCAACCAGTGCTGAAGTGGAATGTGTTGGGCACCATATACCACCGCGCAGCCAGGAGGAAATGACGCTGCAGCTCCCCGGCTGCCATCACAAGGCTAATTTATAGAGGCCAAATGTAATTACTTACCCTGGCACACAGCCAGGACACCAAGGTTAACACCTCACTCTCCAAAGAGTGCCAGGGGAACGTTGGAGGGAGGCTGCCAGGTCCTTTTATATGCCTCCGCTTCAGGTGTTGCAAACATCAAGCTTTAGCAAGGGCCAGTTGGGAGGAAAAGGGTCATCATGGAATTTTTTTAAAAGCAAAATAAAAGCAGGAGCTTGCTTGTTGTTTGGATTTTTTTTTAAACTTAAACTTTACCGTGCTGCACCAAGGACCCAAGTACAAGAGCCCTGCAGAAAAGTGAGGGCTTGCAGATGCATCCTTCGGTTGCTTTGGAAAGTTTTGAGTCTCTTGGCTTTGCTAGAGAAATCTTGTGAGGCCTTGAAAAAACATTGCTTCATCTCTGTCCCTGAGCTCCCTGTCCCTACGATGGCCTTGGCAGTGTCTGAGCCGTCACCTCCTGGAGCAGGGGCTGGCACAGACACTGCGTCTGTGCTGCACCAGCCGGAGCAAGGGCTTGGCTCGACAGACTCCTACAGCGCTGGCAATAGTTTCTCATGGCTCTTAATTTTTTTACATGGGTTTAAAACAGATTGAAATAGCCCTTTTTAAAAATAAAAGCCACCAAATTTAGCCTTCCTTCTCTCTTCCCCCCACCCTGCCTCCCGTTTCCTGGAGTATTTGCAACAGGCAGCTGGTTGGGAGGTTTTTCCCCAGGGGTTTTGTCTGTTATTTATAAAACTTGGATGAAAAATGCAAAAGAAAGGGAAAGAAAAAAAAAAATCAACTTCCAGGTGACCTCTCTCCTTCTGCAGCAGCTCTGCTCCCTGCAGCGACGAGGCATCGCGGCAGCCGCAGCTTCAGGGACCACATCCAACATCCCTTGGGATCAATGCAAACCTTTCCTCTGCCTTCCCTGGAGTTTCTCTCCAGCCCGCTCTGTCCTGGAGGGATGCAGCATTAAGGGACACAGTTCCCTTCATTTAGAGTTTACTAGTTCAGCAAAAAATGTCACAAATCTCCACCTCTTAGCAGCACCATGTTACTGGCAGGTGTCCCTGGAGCTTGCTGGTCTGGAGGACTTCCCATGTATTTATCTCTACACACACATGTGCGTGTGCTATGGCATATACACCATCCATATTGAGAGAAATCATATTTTGAGAACAAAGATTTCATTTTAAAAGTCACAGTGTGACAACAAGTTAATTATCTATCATATCATCTCTCAAACCCAAACATTTTGAAAGCTAGGAAATAACTAATTAAGATCATCATAAATCTTACTCTGTCTCACAAGCCCATTTTCCTAAGAAATAGGAAGAAATACATATTTCATCACAATGCACCATCCGTAACTCTGACCTATAAGATATTAATGACTAGTTCACATTGTTTCTTTACCTAAACACTTTCTTGCAACGGTTACCACAGGATAATTATTCAGTAATGCTCTCCTGACAATCTGACTTCCAATAAATCTGTAGACAGAGATAGTTAGGAGAAAAAAAAAGACAACATTGGGATCCTCTCAGCTAACACAAGCCACGTGACTTCCTCAGATCCATTTTGCATTGAACCAGGACAAATCTTCTAGGGGAACATAATTAACTGCTCCCCGTTAAAGTTTCACACCCTCTTTCTCCTCCAAACCACTGCTCCCAGCAGGGTCCTACACCCAAGTCTCTACCCACTCCCGGGGCTTTCCTCTGATGCCTGTTTAGCTACAGCTTTGGCAAACAGCTGGTCATTTCTAGAAGATAACTTCACATTGATCCTGGACAGATAAATCAAATCTGCTGGAGAAGATGCACGAAGCTATGCCAGAACCACAATACTATTAACACACTCAACACGACAGAAGAGCTTAAGGACTTGAACATGGAGGAAATTTAATTTATTTTTTTTTTTAATAGAGTATGAAACACAAGTGGGATGACCATTCAAGCAAAGCTTTGAGCCTGGAACCGTGTTTATCAATAAAATGGTACTCACACTTAGCATCAGGACTACAAAGGAAAAAAGGAGCTGGGGGAGAGATCAGCAAGGGAAGACACATCTGGAAATCAAGAAATACAGGAACAAAATGAAACTTGGCAGGACTCAAGCAGAGTTAGACCCTGAAAGGGAGACAGAAACACAGCAAAAAGGGTTTTCATCATAAAAGGAGAGCAAGTGACAAAGTATGGCTGCTCCAGACTCACGGTGGAGGTCTGTGTTAGTTTGGACATGGCCCCAAGAATAAATCCATGCACAGTGCCTGGTGAGGGCAAAGGCAAGGAAAACACATGTAGAAATGGCAACGATCCTCACCCAGGTGATGGTTCACAACACAGCAAAGCAGATAGTCCTCACAGGCCATCGCTCAGAGGACCAGCATCCAGAGGTCACCCTCTGTGACCACAGGGTAGGAGATGCAGCACCTCTGCTCAGCTCTGCAAAGCCAGTGGGCTGATCTCAAGAGCTTGCAAGGCCTCCAAACAAGTTTTGAAGCTGGGATCATTTAGACTCAGAGCTCACTACGTGGAAAACAAGCCAAAACGTAATGTGGCTCTTACAAATTTGGGTCTTGGTGGGCAAATCCCCAAACCAGCTTTCTAGATGAAACAGGAGATTCAGCTGGGGAAGACTTCACTGAATGGTGCCCCATGGGACACATTCCATTGAGGTGGGAGGATGGGGATCATGGGACAATGGACTGGGAAGCAGAGAGGGGCAGAGCAGGGTTAAGCTGAAGGTCTGCATAAGTGCCCTGCAAGACCACATACTTCCTTTGGACACGAAGAGCTTGCCTCCATCCCAGCAGCTGCCAAACCACAATCCACCTCCAAGTGCATGAGCCAGGGCCACGGCAGGAGCTGAAACCCCTGGCCTTGGGGCAGAGTGGGTTTTGGTGCAGTCTAGGGTGGGAATTCACAAAGATCTAAACATAGTGCTACAAATAAGGAGGCTCTTACACGTGGCTCTTACCTGGTCTTGTGAAGGACATTTGCAAGCGAATTAAAGCTAAAGGAAAAAAAAGACCCTTTTTATACTGGAATTAAAATGTCTAGACAGAGTCTTCCTGGTGTAACCAGACCTGAATATACTGATCATGATACACCTGATAAAACTTCCCAGGTAGACAGGGACAAAGAAATACCCCGGCAGAAATTCCAGCAGGAGCCATTTTAAAAGTCTTTAATCTCGAGAGTTCCTTATGCCGTGTAATGAAGTCTGCATTGTGGCTGCTCATTGCATGAACCTTAAACACTGGAAAGCAGGAGGATTTTCTTTGGCATTAGGACAGGAATCCAAGGCATAGACAAGGCTGGTCCACAGCGTGAGGTCATATCTCCCTCTAGCTGCTGGTCCTGGGGACTCAGCAGCCTTTGACCACCCAACACCTGCACAACATCCCTTACAACCTCTCCTATGTGCCAGTGCTTCCAGTGCTGCAGGTCTTGGGGTGACTTCTCGCTGGCCACACTGCTCCTCCAAGGACTGCAAAGTATCACAGAATCACAGAATGGTAGGGATTGGAAGGGACCTCGAAAGATCATCTAGTCCAATCCCCTGCCAGAGCAGGATCACCTACAGTAGGTCACACAGGAACATGTCCAGGTGGGTTTTGAATGACCCCAGAGACGGAGACTCCACAACCTCTCTGGGCAGCCTGTCCCAGTGCTCTGTCACTCTCACAGTGAAAAATTTTTCCTTATGTTTACATGGAACCTCCTATGCTCCAGCTTGCACCGTTGCCCCTTGCCCTACCGTTGTAGGACAAGGGGCAATGGGTTGTTGTACTGTTGTTATCATACCTACCAAAGTAGCTCAACTTTTGGAGAGGAAGTACTCCAAAAGGGAGGTAGAGAGGCTAAGAGTAAAAGCCACAAGGTCTGTAGCTTCTTCAAAATCAGCCAGCATAGATTAGTCAATGTGGCTTACGAGAGAGCCCAGGACCCTCTGCAGATGAGACACCCTATGGCCAAGATACTGGTGGCTTATCCCCACTCTTAGCTCAGCTAAAACCCACAGAAAACACCTCCAAGTTTTTCCCTCCAGCATATACCAGGATCCAAGCAGTGCTCAGCATCAGACAGGCATTCCCCAAGACATGTGCCCCAGACCAGTGATCCCAGATCTCCAACCTGCCATTACGATGTTGCTGTGTCACTTGAAACTTCAGGGCTAGCACCAGAGTTTGCCATCAAAATGCCACCATGGTCACCAAAATGTCCCAGCAAGTGCAATGCCAGAGGATGAGCTTATCCCTGGGTTCTCGGAAGTGGGTTGCTTGAAGACAACTGGGTCTTCCTGGGAGGCAATGAGTAGGTAGGAGGGTCAGAAGAAGGGAATTGGCTCCTCCACAGCTTCCATCTGCAGTTCCCTGGGGGAATGGCTGGAGGAGAAGGCCCATTCCAGAGCCAGCCAGAAAGGAGACAGAGAGCTTCAGCCATTCTGTAATGCCTCACAGGGTGGCAAAGGAAGCTGCTTTGTTGGGAGGATGCAAAACTTTTTCCTTTTTTTTTTAAGAATTGGATGTGAGCCTTGATTTAGGGGGCGGGAGTCTGGCGGCTGGAAGATATCTTTTGTCACATGGGTCAGATTTGGTCTGGCTGGTCTCACCTGGCATTTCCAAGTCAGCTTCTTCCTTATATGTTCAGGTTGGAAGGGGAAAACTTGTGCAAATCCTAGCCTGATGGTCCCTTCAGCCAGCCACTGCTTAGCTACACTGGAAAAGTGCATGCGTGTGAAGGAGAGATTTCTCCTCTTGCCACCAAGCCACTGAAGTGACTCCTCCCAGCAGGTGCTAACTCGGAATCCAAATTAGGAGAAACAACAGCAAAAATAAAATAAATAAAATAAAATAAAATAAATCTTTCCTTAACTTTGACTTATTTTCTTCAGATGCGTCTGGACATGTAAGTACTCTAGAAGCGTGAACAGGCTTTGAGGAGAAAGAGATGAGAGCAGCAGGAAAAAGTCAACATTTCAACATCTAGAAAAGGTCCAGCTAAAACACAATTCACAAACCAATTAAAAAAAATGCAACTTGTGCACAGCAGGACCCTTATCAGCTCTCCACACACAAACACAATTTCCAGCTCCTATCACTCTTCTAATCTAAACCCACAAGAAAACTGAAATGGGACTTTATCACACAGCTGAGCACAACCCTGGGGCTCCTTCTCATCCCTCCAGTCAGGCAGGTTATATGTGCAGGAGCTGGCCTTCATGCTATTCCAGCCCAGGTTGTAGCAAAGAGGCACCATGGGGCAAACATGACTTCAAGTCACCTTCCAGCCACCTTCTCAGATCTCCGCTAAATTCACCTTGCTTCTCCCAGGATCTGAGAGCAAAGAGTATCCACATGGCAAGGCAGTGGCCACAGCTCTGCTTTTCTACCCATGAGCAAAATCTGGCGCTGCAGAGCTCCTCTGCAAGATCTCAAAAGACCTAATTGAGCCTTCTCATGTCACTTGAAGGTCCCTTTACATTGCCAGTGTAATATAGAGGGGCTCCATCCTGAAGCCAACTGCAGAGCCCATCTGCAACAGACCCTGGCAGGACCAGCGTGTCTGAACAGCTACGTGCGTGCTTGCACTAACACACACACACACTGTCCACCTTGCAAAGTTTCCCCTGGATTTTTGTTACCATGTCATCTATTAATTACCTAATTACATCTTCTAATTATGGGATTCCTCCAGTATTTATACTCATTACATAAATGGCAGCAATTACACTAATTAGGTTAATGATACAGGATAACAGTCTACAAATTGCTTTAAAGGGACACTCTCAAGGCACATAGGCCAAGGATGCTCCCTGGCAGGTCAGCTGGTGGGTGGCATGTAGACATGCTCCCTCACCCCACGTAGCTGCTGCTGCTGCCACCTCCTCATGTGGCCTCTACCCAAGCTCCAGTGCTGCCACCACAGCTCTGCCTCAGCAAAGAGAGCAGCTGCAAAGAGAGCTACCAAGGATATAATGTAGTGATGCTCTACTGCGCTGCTGAATTATTTCTGCTGAAAACTGTTGTCCACTATTTAAGTGTGAGCCTCTCTAAGCGGAAAAGCTGGAGGAAGACTTGGAAATATTTCTTCTCTGGCTGTATGGAGACCCGAAGGAGGAAGGCAGAGTACCTACATCCTTCCAGACTCATCAGCACCACTTCTAAATGCACCTTGAGTCCTTGAGTCCCACTCGGCTGGATGTGACCCAGTCTCTTACCTGTAGGCACTTCCAAAATGGCAGGTTTGCAGAGAGGAAATCCAGCTCTTCTGCTCCAGCGAGGCAGCACTCTGCAAAGCCAAGCATGTCCTCAGGGAGAAAGGCGAGCCACAGGAGGCTGCAAGGAATCTATTTTGCTGAGCGCCCTACTTACCCAGATTTGCCAGAGACTGAGCAGCACATGACAAGGTGCTCACCCCTATACCTCACCCAAAAGGATCCTAAAGCAATGCCAAGCTCCGTGACTCTCCAGAGTGGCCACAAGCACAGGGAGAAAACTTTCTCGCTTAAGATTCAAATGCAGGCACTTCTCCGGTGGAACACGGGAGCCCTTTGCAGCACTTTGGAGCGTGATGAATGGCCCGTTGTCCTACAGCCACTACAGAAAGAGAATGTAATTACCCAAACTGGAATTCAGCCAGCACGCAATTTTACACTGAATGAATTTTCCACACACCCCCCCCCCCCCGACCTTAAAGTGTTTGCAAATCCCCCTTTAAAGATAAAATCCCAGTATAAAATCCAGCGCTTGCTTCAAAATTGGCCCAATTCCATTATAAGTCAACTGAACAACTCCATTTTGCACCTTTAAGGCCATGGAGCTCTCTATGTTGCGCAAGAGATTTCATTATTGGCAAGGTTGAGGAATGCTGATTTCTGTTACTGAGCTGCTGTCTTAGCCCTAAACTATAGCCCTGTGTCAGCTGCCCAAAGACACGTGTAACCAGGTCCATTTTCTGAAAGATATACAGCTGCGTCCGGCTTTATAGCCCGTTCCAGCAGGACATGGCTGGCACTTCCAGTGGAGCAGGCTGACCGGTCTCCACTCTAACAGGCAGGGTCTATGGCTCCGGCGGGAGTCTTGCAGGAGCATATATCGATTGTAAATAATGTCTCAATATCCTATAGTAGGTCATAAATCAAAAAGGGGTTGAAATATCTTTTCTCCAAGGGACTTATTTTTAAAGGAGTCTATTTCTTGTTTAGCAGTTTTCTTTTTAGAGTTACTGCATCAACCTTTTACCCCAAGTGCCAGGTTTGAGTCGTGGCCAGCGATCCCTGCTTGACCTTCCCCAGGGATGTGCAACAGCTCTGTGATGAGTCCAGGTCCCGGGTGTCCCGTGAGAGAATAGTCACATCTCCCACCCGGGCCAAACCTCTCACCCCAGGTGCTGCCCCTCACCTTGCATGTGCCTTGCTGAGCAAGCCAAGTCCCTCAGCAGCCACATCTTCTCTGGTCGCAGACTATGGCTTGAGGAAGAGTCTCACACCTAACAGCATTAGAGACACTCACCGTCAAGATGGGCATCTCTTAGGGGGTGCAGGAAGCAGAGATCCTCCTCACTGGGTACAGAGCAATGCCATCTTCAACTTCTCTGCAGCTTATTTAACTGATACCAACCCAGAAAATAAAAACAAGCTTTGATACAAAGAAGACATCAGCCTTTCTCCTGTTCCACAGGCCATAAGAGATCCCTCTGAGAGCCTAACCATCAACACAAACATCTCCTTTCCATCTTTGGGGGAAAAAAAAAAACCCTCCACGTGCCTCCAGACCATATGTGCTGGCACAGCAATGCAGCAAAAAGAATAACCTTAGGGTTTTGACCTGCCAGACGTGTCACTGACATTGCCATCAGCCCAGGGTTTGTACCCACATGTTGTTTTCAAGATGGGACAGAAGCAGCCTCCAACCCACCGTGCACAGCCCTGCACCAGTCACCTCCTCGCAGGTTGTGACTTGTGGAGCCATTTGACCTGGTTCAGGGCAGAGACCTTTTTTGTCACATCTCTGTAGGGCTCTATCACAGGGGCCTTTTGCAAAGTACCAGTTTCTCAAATTGTTGCATATTCTGGGGGGAAGAAAAAAAAAGCAAACAACCTACTTTGGGCCATTTTTAGGGGTATTGAGCAGAGGGAGCTGAATACCTGGCAGAAAGACAGAAAGAATCAGTAGTTTTCTGTCTAGAAAGTCCTCTGAAATGATCCAGTCTGAGCTTCCCTGTTGCACGATGTTATGTGGCACCTGGGAACACCTCTAGGTCCCTCTCCCAGCATCTCTTGTGTGCCACCAGCATCCTGCACGGGAGGTGGGACAGGCCACCCTGATGGCCACAGGGAGAAGGACACGGTCTCCCTGCTCCTCCTCCAGTGCTGCCTTGGTAGGACCAGGGCAATATTGATTCCTTCAAGTCCAAGAAGGATCTGAGCTTCATTGGCAATAAAATCAAGCCCCCCAAAAAAAGGTGCAACAGGATCTCTTGGGACTGAAATGAGCGCTACAATCTTTAAAGAAACCAAGAAGGAATAAGAGGGAAGGAAGGGTGGGAGGGGAACAGCATTTACCTGCACAAAAGCAAGAACATTGACAATAACCCAGCTCAGCTCTGGCTTGCACGGGAGACTTTGGAGAAGGGGGTGGGAGGCAAGGTGGGAAATTACCAGGAGCTTAAGAAAATATATATGTAAAAATTAAAAAAATAAAATAAAACTATATCAGCATTGACTAATAATTTCCGGGCTCTGCGCAGATGTCATTAATGACCCTTTTTATTCATGCAGGAGTTCCCAAAGAGGAGCATAATGTTCCATTAGTAATAATTGAGAAAGTCTCCTGTCGGGATTATGTCAAAACCTAGAGATGCTGCTGCTGCCAAAACATTTTGGTGACAAACGTGTGAAGCGTTTGACAGAAGGTGCCACAGCAGGTTGAGGCGGCTTCAGGAGGGGAATCCTCAGAGGAGAGGAGAGGTGGGAGACAGCAGCAGGGTGAGGGCTGAGCACCAGTTTACTCCAGGAACACAGCTCAAGAGATGAGCCCACTTACTGCAACAGCTTTGGGGTCACAATGGCACCTCAGAGGTGTTGCTGGGGACTGCTCAGGATTTCAGCTGACCCATCTCCTCCTCCACTCCCAACACGTCTGCAACGCATCCCCTGGCATGGTTCAGCGCCGCTGGATCCTTTCGCCCAGGGACAACTGTGTCCTCAGCCACCGGGGAAAGGCAGGGGTGTTGCAACACCCTGAACGTTTCTTGCTGCTGCTCCAGCGAGGGTTGGGGACCACTAGAGTCACCAGCACAAAGGGCAAATTCAGGACAAAGCCGTTGTGAGCGATTAACCCAACATCTCCCATTTTAACAGGATGGAGAAAATACCTGGTGACACAAGTATTTCAGCCTACAGCAAGGCTGGACAACACCTCTTTGAACTACAAAACACCAGTGAAATGTAGAGAAATGGGAAAATAAATTCCTTCTACCAAATCTTTTCCATTTACAATCGGGATATCTCTCATTTTCCCCAGCAGATTCAGAGCCCTGCTTGACCGCAGCTGGTGCCTAAGTACCAGCATTACACTGCTGCTGCTGCACAGACACCACTAGAAAACACAGGAAGAACCAGCAGTTTTCCAGACTTGGTCCTTCTCTGAGAAAGGGTTAGTTAATGCCTTGCAAGAGCCAAAATAACATGTTCCCTCTTCCGTCCTCATCCCCCGTTGCCAAGCCGCTCCTGGAACTGGAGCTCCCAGTGTTACCTACCCTACACGCTGCTCTTCTGCCACCTTGATTCCACATCCCAGTGCAAGGGAGACTTTGCCCCCGCAAGCACTGCTCCTCCTTCAACATCACCTGGCATGGGGAAGCAACTCTGAGTGGAGAACCAGGAGCCATACATCCCCAACTTGCTGCACAAAACCATGCAAGCACTGTTCTGGCTGCAGCAATGCAGCTGGGCAAGCCCAAGCCAGACTATCCCAAAGTCAGCATTATACAGAGCCATGGACAGAAAAAAAGTTTGTCACCACCATATTATTTGCCTTTTTTGAGTGGGGAGGCTTTTGGAGCAAGGACATTGGTTCAGGCAGCATGTAAAGCCATGAAATGTGGATTTGGAGCCAGAGCTGGAATCTAAAAGCCATCCCAGTTTGCAGAGGTTGGTTCAGGCTCATTTCTAGTCCCCAGACCGCAGCAGAAGGGCCTCTCTTCCCCAGGGCAGGAGCAGAGCAGCTGGTACTCTTCAGCCCAGTTAGCAGACGAGGTCTGGCCACCGCAGCCAAGGGCTGCTCCAGATTTGTTTTCTAGTGGTTTATTCATTGAGAGGCTGCCAACGTGTTAGCAAAGAGAAATGCACACTGGCCTGATTCTCCCCACCCCAGCCCTGCCTTGCACCAGAACAAATCTGCTGCACACTGGAGTGAAGACCCCACCGAAGGAGAGTGGGTGCTTAGCTCTGCTGTAACCACCTCGTTAGAGGACAGAGCCAGGTACATCCCAAATGGCTCCAGTTAGGGCAACCCCCTTAGAGACAAGCCCATGTGCTCCGTACACCACTTTGCATGCCCACCCCATGGGTCTTGTGTCACTGAATTAGCAGTATCATCTCCCCCAACACCTTCAGGAAAGCTGCTACTTCTGGCCCCACCACGGTGGCCTTACAGAGGCAGAAGTGCCATTGAAAAGAGCGTGAAGGCTGATTGCTGTAATTGAGCCTACCAGGGGAATTTCGGTCTGTGGGAACGCGCAGTACATCCCCGCCTGCAGGAATGGGGGTGGAGAATATCCGAGCTGTTCCTTTCGAGGACTAATGATGATGGGTTTTTGCTAGGACTCAAGCTGGCATGGATGAGAGCTCCCGCAGAGCGCAGAGTCAGCCAAATTAAGTGCTGGTCCTCCCTTGGAGAAATCCAGTCTAGAAGAGTTAGTCACAGGATGCTGCCAGCCTGGGTGCAGGCTCTGCAGAGAGGGAGGCAGCAGGCGAGGAACCCCACATCCTTCCTGGATTCCTGATGAGGATTCAGCTAACTCTGGTCTTACAGCCTGTGCTATTAGGTGGCAGGAGCCCAGGCAATGATGGCAAGTTGATGCAGGAGATGGGGGCAAAACAATGCTCAGGTATCTCTCCTCTTGTCACTCAGAGCCACAACGCAAGTCTTGCATGGAATTAACAGCAGTAGAGGAAAAATATGGAGCTCTGCGTGTGCAATGCACATCTTTGTGTGTGCAAGCACATGAACGTTCAGAAAATCTGCACCAGTCAATGCCC
>NW_010332850.1:33244-38895 GCF_000700745.2 Antrostomus carolinensis | reverse complement strand
CAGGGCTTAAAAAATTTCCCTTCCTTGTGTATGTGTATAAGCTTACTCCAACCTGTGGTCAAATACCTGCTAATATTTTACTGACCATTTCTAACTGGCTGAGTGTAAGGGATTTAAATCCTGACTAAATGCGAGGTGCAGGTCTCATCTCAGAGGTCTGTGGTCTGAAAGGTGAACGTGGCAGCTCCATTGCTTTCTTGTCTAGCTTGGAAAATTATTACTAAAAGATTTAACATGACTGTAAATAAGTTTGTACCAAACTGATTCTTCACAGCTGAATCCAGAGAGAAGAAACACAAGGAACACATTGCTGGTACTTGTGGTTAATTGCTGCCTTTTCTTTTGGGTCTACTTGGTTTGAAATATTAAATGCAGAAGAAACCATCTATTTTTTTCCTCCATAACCTGTCAGTAGAGGAAGTGAAATACCTTTTTTTTAAAAAAAAAAAACAACTTCTTTTTTTATAATCAAGGAGTATAAACTCTTTTATAGTAACTAGATAAAATTACACAGTATTTTACTCAGTGGGGAGAAAATATGGATCTCTGTGGCAGTATTTCTCCTATCTTTCTCTCTGACTGTACATTAACATGAAAACTCTTCTAACTCAGCTTTGCAAAGTTGTCATGGACATCTCTGAGCTCAGAACCATCCAGTCTGTCCCATCATTGCCACCTCCAGGACCACATGCTGGGGATGGCTGCCCCCAGAGCAGATGATAGGCATTTTAAAGAGTTCTGGGTTTTGATGTCCCTCCCCTAACACCCCAATAACTTGGGGAAAATTTGGACTGGCAGTCACAGATTTAAGGCTGTATTTCACATCCATCTTGCTGTGACCCACCATCAGCCTTTACCCTGCAAAGCAGCTCTGGTCCAGTGAGCACAGATTCAGCCCACGCTATCACATTGTCACTCAGAGGAAACATCTCTTGGAGAAGGAGAATAACAATAGATCAGGAAAAAGCACCAACTTTTCTCTTCAGTACCAACAAACCTATAAACTAATACCTTCTTTGCTCTGAAGGGCCAAACCTTCTGCCACCAACTGTTCTGCTTCAGCTCCGCACTGCCAAGTGTTCTGACAGACCTCCTGCCCTCTACAAACTCCAAATCTTCCCCCAGTTTTGAAGGCAAGGTTTCACAGCCACAACATTTCTCCCTTTGACTCTCAACTTGTGCTAAGGACATGCCAATACTTCAGAATGAAAATATCTCTATAGCCTTTTACACCCATTCTGGTGGTGACTCTGAAATTTCGGCTTTTCCATCGCAATGCTAAGTAGAAGCATTTTCCAGACCTTTATATGGGATTAAAATTCAACATTTTCCATCACTGCTGAGCAAACAGCTGTCCTAACAGAGTTCACACTAGCACCTGGGGTGGAAAATTCAATGTATTCTGTACGAGTCTGTTAAATTTTGACTGAACAGTCAAAACTGGTGTGTCTGTAGGACAGCACACAGCTGGGAGCTGGGTTGCTGTCACCCCACATTACCCTATCTGCTGTCCCAAGCAACTCTGGCAATGTATGGCTGCCACTGCTCAACCCCTGCCTTGCCCTGGGACATAAGCATCTGGTTTGGTTCAACCAAAGTGAACATCTGGAGCCACCACAAGTTTTGCTGGAGCCACTTGCAATCAGTGAGGGAGAAGACCCACTGTTGTCCTTACCTCCAGGCTCCATCCTGCCACCTCTGCTGCTTGGTGAGAGCTCTGGTGAGGACAGAGACTCCAGTTCTCCACCATGGCTGTGGTGTGGAGGCAGATTGAGCTCACCATCAGCGCCTTCACACATGCACGGCTGCAAACCCACCGGTCAGAGCCCAAAGTGCAGAGGAGGAAAGTGTGCAAATGGCTTTAGCTTCTCCCACCAGGCTCCTTTATAAACAGAAATTCAGAAGCACTTTCCTGATCAAATAAGCCAATTTGCAGCTTTTAGGAGTAAAAACACAAGATGAAAATTTTCATTTGGAGGTGAACAACGTTCATCCCTTTGCACTGTGTTTGCACAGCCCCTTGCACCCCACACTGATACCATCCCTAGTGCTACCAAAGCATCCTGCTGCTGTGGGTAAAAATAAAATACTGCTGTGATTATTCTTTAATCCCTATTTTTCCAGGCGAGGGAAACAAAAAAAATAAGAAAAGAAAAGAAAAGAAGAAAAGAGAGGATTTAGTCTAAAAGTTTCACAGTCTGGAAGTCTCAGCTGCTCCTGCAGTGTTAATGCCCGTTGTGTTTGGCCAACCCATGGGATTTTGGCGTAGGACGTGGAGCTGGAACAACGCTACCACAGCATCGCCCGCAGAGGGAGCTTCCTCAGGGAGCTGGGCACGGTTGACATCTTTTCATCAAAACTGTTGAGGTTTTTGGTTTTTTTTTTTTAAGAAAAAAAACAACTAGGCAATATAAAGTATTGATTTTAAAGTTCTTGTGGGTTTTTCTTGTTTTGTTGGTGTTTTTTATTCCCCTGCCCCTCACAGCAAAACAGGCAGCTCCAGATTAAACCTGTTGGAAATGGATATTTTGCAAGAGAGGAGAAAAAGGAAGAGGGAGATAAATGTTTTGCCCAGCACTGAGTGTTTGCAGTCAGTTTTTAGTTGAATCCAATCAAGCAAATTGTAAATGGTCATTTTTCCATTTAATTTTGTTATTATAAAGGGGAGGGGAAGCTAATATTTTAGCAAAAATAAGATTCTGCAGTCTGCCAGTGCTCAAGTGTTAAACAGCTTTTCAGACCTACTGGATACCACTCTGGCTTTGAAATGTGAAGCCCGACGGCTGTTTTTCTACACATTTTTAGTTTAATTTCCTTGCAAACAGGCTCCCAGGCTCCAGTTACTTCTCTGTGAGATCCCTCCTACCCTTTGGGCACGGCCACAGGATTCCCACAGCTCCCAAGTCAGTGGAGGAACGTCCTTTTAATTCACTCTGTGGATGGCCCAATTAGCATCCCAGTAAATTATTACCTTGGGGAAAACTCTGGTCTCAGGACTCAGCAGCCAGATGCGAAGGCAGCCAGCACGGTCCCGCTTCCTCGAGCAGCGTGGGGAGAGCCAAGAAGATGGAGGGCATCTTCTCCACGAGGCGATGGTGTTCAGGTGGCTGGACAGCACAATTAAACAGGCAGAATTGTAGATTATCTCTGGTTTATAGTTCCCTGATAGAAGGGAGGGGAAGAAGCACAACAAAAACATGATCAAATCATTTGTTCTGATGTTCAAACTTCTGGACAAGGCGAGAGATAAGACACAGCTCCACCTCCCAGCTGCGTTTGATCTATTGGGCTTTGAAATTAAATATTCTCACTGTGACAGGCATAATTGTGTCCTGGTAAAAACTGCTTCTCCAGGCTCTTCCATAATATGGGGTTTGGGGCTCCCTCCACTTAGCACGTTAAGAACAAAAAGCCCCAGAAGTGTCTCAGACCACTCTGGTTAAGGTGCACCACAAGCAAGGGATGGTCTTCACACCAGGTCCTCTCCTACCTGCAAGGCAGAGGCAAGAGCCCTTGTCTGCTTGGGCAAGGGACTGAAAAACATCAGGGGACAAGGCCAAGGCTGTGTAGAAGATCTGTGTTCCAGCAGGGACACAGCCCAGATGCCTGCATGGTCCACCATAAAGCTCTTCTTGCACCTCAGTAACCTATTACCACCTTCTTCTTCTGAAGATCCTTCTCTCTGTTCTGTCCCCCCAAAATGCCTTTGCAATTCATGTCAATGAGGTTCAGGCAAATAAAACCACATCGAGCCCACAGTGCAAACACAAACTATGACCCTGCTGCATCCACTGTGAAAAACTGGAGAGGTGGGAGCAGGTACACTCGCCATTTACCAGCTGAATCTGAAAAAAACCTCCATTTGCATGAAAACAATTGGCACAGGCATCCTCACTCACCTGTGTGCTTCAGCTTCAGAAGGGTCAGGCAGATGTTCTCTCCTAGTTTCAGCATCCCAAAGTTACACCTCCAAAGGTTTGCCAGCCTCGATATCACAACAGCTATTTTCATGAAATTATTTTCCAATCTTGTTTTCAGCCGAGACAGTACAAGCACACAGACGCCAGCACCTGGCCATGGATATTTTGGCTTCAAGAAATCTCTACAAGCTTCAGAGGACAGTGTAGCATTTATGAAGTGCAGGTTTTTTAATAACTTGGCAACTTGGGGCACATCTCCTAGGCTCTCAATGTTTCTTGATGCTGGCTGTCAATGTTTCTGCAATGGGACATTCACTCCTTTCAGCAGCTCTAGATTTATACTGCAGTATCTCCATCAATTTTGATGGACCTACTCTTGACAAGGTCACAATGGGAAATGGGAGAACTCCATCCCTTAACCATGTACCATATTTGCTTGCATAAGCATCAGATCTCCCCCCACTCCAAGCTTTTGCAGCCTTAAGATAAGGCACAACCTGCTGTACTTCTGCATGACCTTGCAGTGAGTTCTCACAGCTCAGGAGTACAAAACATTAAGAATATTTCCTTGTATGAGCTACAAATGTTTCACCTTTTTTCCCTGGTTAGTCCCAAGGAGGAAAGAGCAGGTGGGATACCTGAGCCACCTTCCTTGTCCTGTTTGCTAACGGACCGTGTCCATTCTCACTTGCTCTTCTCTCCATACAGCATCTGCTTTCCCTCAGCCAACCTCCCTTTAGGAGACATTTATTTGTTTTCATCCATTGTCTCATTCTGCTCACCTAGATGGAAGTAGCACCTATTCATCTGCACTTGCCAGACCAAACCACCCACTCAGCTTATTTCTAAAACCCCCAACCCTGCTCCAGTCACAACTTTTTTCCCAGACCCATCCCCAATTTATTTGAGTTATTTTGCATGCCTGCCCTGTTCTCCAGCACACTGGCCCTCTCAGCTAGGCTGGTGTTATCTGAAAACAACTGTAGCCCCATTCCACCATCCCAGGTCACGAATGAAATCATGGAGCATCACCAGATTCCAGAGTCACCCTGTGCACACTTAACAAATCCTTTCGGTGCAATCGTGAACATCTGGTAGGTGCTCTCTGAGTTTGAATTTCTTGTCCACTTCTGCAGCCCCTAGCATTTCATCTAGATGATTCTCCTGCACTCATGAGACCACCCTGTCAGCCACATCTGGTAAACCCAGGATACTCAGCTTCTGCTGGTCACCTTCCCTCCATAAGACCCGCAACCCAGTAACACCAGGAGATCCTACCAGCCTGGTACAATTTCATTTGAATCCACCTCTGTTACCTGTTCTCACACCCTTGTTTTCTCCTTTCACAAACTTGACTACAGATCCCAGTGCTTTTCTGGGAACTACAGTTACAGTGAAAACTGCATCATTCTCCCATTCCTACTTTTCTCCCTTTTTAAAGATACACGTATTTTTCCCCAGTACTTAGCTAGGATCACAGTTGACCTTCTTAGGGGAAAACAAATGTGATGCCACTTCTTTGGCATCATCTGCCAAGCGCTTTCCCTGTCCCCAGGTACCAAACCAACACCTCTGTGGTCCTCCTGCAATTGCTGATGTACTGCTAGAGCGATCTCTCGTTACACTTGATGTCCCCTGCTAATTGCATCTCACCATGTGCCTTGGCTTAACTGATCTTGTCTCTGCGTGTGCATGCTGCACTTCTGTACTTGATCTTCATGGCCTGACCTA
>NW_010332850.1:23338-33197 GCF_000700745.2 Antrostomus carolinensis | reverse complement strand
TTCTCCTCCAACACCCTAGTCTGAACTATGCCCACAAGAAGTTGTGACTGGTTCTCATTAACAACTTCTTCCCCTCAAGATCAGCTTCCCAGGGGGCCTTACCTGTGTGTGATCAGCTGGTGCTGGAGTCCCTAGATCTGCACACAGATCCAGCACTCTCCTTCCTCCCTCCTGCTCCTCACCACCAGTTCAGTCATTTCCCAGCAACTCTGACAGGTCACCTTCCACATCCCCAGTCAGCTTCTCCTGCAGGAGTTACTGTCAGAAACAGGCTCTTCCCTGTTCTCCCACTCTTGGTGATGGAGATGGTCACCCACAGACCTGCTGAGTCCTCTGCATTTTCTTTGCCCAGGAACAGACATCCCACATTAACTAAAAGATGCTGCCAGCTGCTCACTGAAGCCTCTTTTACCTGGTGGGCTGGAGACCCACTTCTGCAGTAATTGTCCTGGTGTTTTCTCTTTTAACCACCTACTGGAGATCACCACCAAGTCTAATTCTCCCCCCCCCCCCCCATTTTCTGGCCCTTCATGCAAATGTGAACCTTTGATGCATGAAACATACCTTCTCCTTGATGCCCCTGACTGCCTTCCCTGCTCCAGCCGTATCCCTTTAATGTCGCAATTCCAGAATACAACTTCTCCCGCTAATTGAATCTTGTTGCTTTGTTGCAAGCCAAAGCCCCCAGCTCCCCCCGGCTCCTCTCCCATTCATCTTGCATTCAGCTATCGGGTGCAACAGCCTCTTCTGCTCTTTCTTGGCCCTCCTTTGATCTTGCTTTGAATAGAAGAGGTCAAGCTACATGGCCACAATCTCTTTCTTCCACCCTTAAAGCCCATGACTCTGACAGTGATGGCTGGCATGCTGGTGCTTCCAGCGGTGGGTCAGGGCTTATGGACCCCCATGGACTGTCTCCACAGGAAGCATCCATCCGTGGCTCTCTCCATACTTAATAGAGCCCTGACGCTCCCTCTGCTTCACCAGCACAACCCAAAGCCCATTGAAGGCCAGAGAAAGGCTCCCGTTAGCTTCAGCAGGCTTCAGATCGGGGTCATGAACCATGGAGGATGGTATTTTTTTACACCAGGTCCTCTAATAACGCAGCTCTGGGCTGTACATCCTGGTGCAGAAAGCAACAGACCTGTGAGTTTTACTCTACTCTGGGTTTGCTCTACAAGAGAAATCCTTGCTAACCTCACTGGCACTCACGAGGACAACGTCGAAGCCAAGAGGCAAGGAAGAGAGAAGGGAGAATTACCCTGGTTTAAACCCACTCAGCTGCTCATACCTAAAAGGTTTACCTTCCGAGACAGGATCCTGAGAGCACTCGGAGCTGAATCCCCAGCCTGAAGTGTATGAGGTTTAATTACTGCAGCTTTGTTAAATCAGCTCAGTTAAGCCCCTGTGTAATTGCTTTCTTCTGGGCCCAGCAGTGGTTTATTTGAGGACAACTCAGGCTGATTTCCAGATGACTTGAAGCTGCTGTTGTGCTGTTTACATCACCTCGTTTAAATCAGTTTAAACCCGTATCTTTTGACAAAGCGCCTTCAAAGAGGCGAGGCCTCAGCCTTTGCTCTGCCTTGTGCTGAAGAAAACAAAATGCTTATTTTTTGCTCTAAATACATGAAGCCAAATTGCACCCAGTGCTACCAGTGTGCCCTAGACAGCGTGTGGTACCGTCAGTCCCACGGAGGATAAGGAAGGCATCCCAAAAAAAGAGAAATGCCATTTGGCAATGGGGTCAGGGCACCAGAGCTCCTGCCCAGAGAAAGCCACGGACCACCGAGCCTGCCAGAGCCAGATCCCAAATCCTGTTGAGCTTCCCACCACCCTCCCCAGGCTGGGGATAATCCCAGGACACGCAGCGCCCCGGCCATCCTCCGCTCCATCCCTGCATCCGCGCTGGTTGCTACGGTTACGGGCAAATCGGTGTGTTTTGCGGGGTGGGAGGGGGTGGTGGACAGGCCCAGGGTGATGGGGGCTGTAAATGAAATGGTTTTTGTGAGAGGGAGGACCCTCACCCAGTTCTCAGCAGCCCCGCACCACAGAGCAGACCCACGCCGGCTGCGGGCGCCTTGCAAATTTGCATGGAGCTGACAAGATGACAAGGTGCAAATACACCAGGCTGCTCGGGAGTCATTTTTACAGCAGCTCTGCCTTGTGCACGTTTTTATTGCAAAGAGGGTAATCGGGCCTCTTCATTATTGAAAACATATTTACTACCCCTCGGCCGCTCTCTCCCATTTTTGCCAGCCCCTTCCTTCCCCCCTTAACTACCCTGTCCTCCACGAGATACGATCTCATAAATTTACAGTGTACTTGCTGTCTGCAAAGTGGATGTTCAGTTTCATTTTTATTGGACTTTATGATACAGGCGGATTGCATTTTATTTGTTGCACCGCTACCAGAAGGCCTGAAACTGCAGGTAAGTGCTGGCTGCAACAGGGATTTGGCCTGAGGAAAGGCTGTGGGATGGGGCTCTGAAGACCCCGGGAGAGCTCCTGGCATGGGACATGCTGGCTGCAAGCAGGACAGTTGCAGGAAAAGCTTTGAAGGAATCATAGAATCTCCTGGTTGGAAAAGACCTCTGAGATCGAGTCCAACCGTACCTGTCTACTACTAAACCAGATCTCTGAGCACCCCATCTACCCGTCTTTTAAATCCCTCCAGGGATGGTGATTCAACCCCCTCCCTAGGCAGCCCCTTCCAGTGCCTGAGAACACTTTCAGTGAAGATATTTTTCCTGACATCCAATCTCTACCTCCCCTGGTGCAACTTGAGGCCATTGCCTCTTGTTCTGTCAGTAGTTACCTGGGAGAAAAGACACACACCTCCCTCCCTACACCCTCCTTTCAGGTAGTTGTAGAGAGCAATAAGGTGACCCCTCAGCCTCCTTTTCTCCAGGCTCAATGACCCCTGTTCCCTCAGCTGCTCCTCATAAGGCTTGTTCTCCAGCCCAGTCACCAGCTCTGTTGCCCTTCTCTGGACATGAAGGAAGGCTGCCTTCCTCCTCCTCTGCTGGGGGAGAGCCTGCTCCATCCACCCCTGGTCCTCCTGAGAGGGAAGGGAATCGATGTGGGAGCTGTGCCTCTCTCCCCTGCAGCCCGTGTAATGGACAAGGGATGCACAGCAGGAGCACAGCAGCAGTTTCTCATTGCTCCCCACTCTTTTTGGTCAGTACAATTCCCAAAATTACCTTTCCCAAGGCTTGCTCTCACGCTAGACAGTCTTGTCCAAACCCTGTCCAGCACCGCCCTTAGCATGACACTGATGTACCTTAACCAAATTGCCAGAAACTGCAGGGAATGGTAGCAACATGGATGACACCAAGGAGGTCAGCATCTATGAAAACATCTCTCACCATCAGTGCATTGCTCCAGATTTACCCTGCTGTAACAATGAGCAGAGCATAACCTCATCCCCTCAACTCCAAACCCTTCGGAGGGCTCCTCTGTACTGCCCGGCACACCAGCAAAAATCCTCCTGACAGGATGGATGGTGCATCCCACATGCAGGGACTGAGGGGTGCCCAGGCCTCTGCTCCCCGACATCAGCCCCAGACTGACCGCAGAGCCAGCAACCACCATCAGAGCTGCTGTAATCAATTGCTAGTTCGTTATTAAAAAGCTGCCTCGCTAGTGCACAAGCAATGTGTTAACATGCAGTGAGCCCTGTGCCCTCTCGGCATCGGGTATGGGGTAGGGTGGCACCACATCTCACTGCAGAGCTGCTTTCTTCTCCAGGGGAAAGGGCTTTGCAGCCCTTCTGCCAACAGCCCATCAGCGTTAGGAGCCCAACGTGCTTTGTATCCACCTTATCTCAGTGCAGCACAGTGGAAATAATCAACTTGTGTCATTTCAATGAAAAAAAAATATTTTTTTTAATTTTTTTTTCCCCAAGGTAACGGGGAGAGGCCAAGCAAAGCACCACAAAGCAACATAAATGATTTAGCACCCAACAATTTTGCCAGGGAAATGCTAAAGACGGAGTCTAATCCTTTCATCTAACCCTGGTCCTTCTAAAAGCTTTAAGCTAGGAGTTGACTCAGCATGTCAGTGCCAAAAAGATCCATTGACCTCGAGTTCAGTGCTGAGAAATTGAGAAATGTTCTTTTTAATGTCTATTCAATAAATACAGCATCACCCTCTCCGTGGGCTGAGCAATCCACTTCAAATCCATTACGGAACGTTCTCACAGACTGACAAGTTGTCCTGAGACAATAGTGGCTGCCAGATGAGGTTAACCCTTGCCAAGGGGGTGTAAATCTTTGGAGCCACAAGCCTTTTGCTCTCAAAAGTCCTTGAGAAGAGGGGAGGGGGATATCTGAATTGATGATGAGTGGTTGCTGCGTGGTGCACTCCTTGCTGGACCGAGGTGATCTGCATCAGTAAAAAAATATGCCCAGTCAACACAGCCAGGCTCCTGACCTTCTTGATGGGAAGGAGGGGAGTGCTGCAGCCCTCTGCTCCCCAGTGGGCTGGTCATGTTCCCGGGCACTTGTGCTCCTGCCAGCCAACAGTTGGATCAGCAGTGTGATATGTGCTGCTGAACTGAGGTTTTGTTGGGAAGCACCATCCTGTGGCACTACCATCCCTTGGGCAGCTCTACCCACAGCAAAAATGACCCCTGGAGATCACAATGCCTGGGGAAATCTGGAGCTGCAGCCAGTTTGGAGAACTTTGGCACAGGTATAGTGAGTGTAAGCTCTGTGCTTGGCTCCCCTGAGTGCACCGGGGTGACCTCCTGGACTGCCTGGCCATGCTCTGGGCAGCACCAAGCTGGCTGGATTAAATACACAGTCAAGGTTGACAACAGCACATCTCACAAAGCAACTCAGCCCACCTAAGTCCAACCACTCCTGGCAGCAGGCTGTGGCCTCTGCTCCCCCAAAAAATGCACCTTAACAGAGTGGCTTCACCAGGTACAGCCCAGGGCTGGCAGCAACACGTACTCCGTGCAGGACATTGTACCTGCAGGCTAGGCTTTCTGTCCAAGAGCATGTCCATGCAAGGGGTGACAGCAGTATGACACCACTTTACCCACCCACCACATACCTATAACTCCATACAAGGCCAGCAAACGCAGGGATGTACTTTTCACTAGCTCCTGGTTCCCAAGTGCCCCCGCTGGTGGGTGCCCAGTGGCCATCTACAGATATTTTAACATTGATTACCCTGGTCATCTCTGATTCATAGAATCATAGAGTGGTTTGGGTTGGAAGGAACCTTTAAAGGCCATCTAGTCCAACCCCCCTGCAGTGAGCAGGGACATCTTCAACCAGACCAAGTTGCTCAGAGCCCCATCCAACCTGACCTTGAATGTTTCCAGGGATGGGGCATCTACCACCTCTCTGGGCAACCTGTGCCAGTGTTTCATCACCCTCATAAAAAATTTCTAGTCTAAATCTAGTCTAATTCTAAAAAATCTAGTCTAAATCTCCCCTCTTTTAGTTTAAAACCATTACCCCTTGTCCTATTGCTACAGGCTCTGCTAAAAAGTTTGTCCCCATAAACCCCCATTCATCCATGGTTGGTGGAGTCTGACCCAACCAGAGGGCTGTCAACCTGCCCTAAGGTCAGAGTCCCAGATCACTGGGCTAAGCCGACTGGAAGGAGGGCTGGTCTCCCTCTACAGAGGGTAGAAGGCACCTACCTGTCCCCTTTAGTCCATCAGAGCTCAAACACAAAGAGAGAAGAGTCCCTGTACAGCCTGGGAGGACCCTGAAGCCAGCTGGAACTCCTTCCTGATAGAAAGTCCTAGATTGCTGCAGCTTCCAGCAGTAAGTTGTTAATGAAAATTATCACCTTAGTAATGGTAATAATGCAATAATTCCAAAAGGTAAAGCTAGAGGTGCACAGTCAATCTGCAGGAAATTGGAGCAGAGGCAGCAGGGGAGCCCTACATCTTCAGTTTTATATTCGGTTACAGGTATTTTACGGTGCCCCCTTCCTCTTACCCCTCCTCCTCCCTGGTTTCAAGCTGCTGAGTTTTGGCTCAGCAACACACAACCACACTGATGGCTGTGGCAGTTCTGGGGGGGACAATGGGGTGCTGCAGCAGCCACCCAGCCTTTGTAGACTTCTCCAAGATACCAGGCTGGAGGAGGTCACATGAGCTGGTATTTGAGGCTCTCTGCTGACTCAAGGAATCCATCCTGCATCCTGTTTATCTGGGTCACATTTACAAATTCTCTTTTTTGGTTTTGGAGACTGGGAGTTTCTATTTTTTCCCCTCTCTCCCCTTGTTTGTATGTGCCTGCTGAAGGCAGCTTTGCTAAGATCTGCAGCGTACAGAGGGCTCAGCTGTGGGGTTGTACTGGTAGTTACTGTTTGCTGGTCAACTAGATCATGAACACTAGCAAATAGTCATCTTCAATTAGACTGTAAAATCTTCAGGATGGCATTCCTTACTCATGGAGTCTTTAAAGATACAGAATTCTGCTAGAAATCAGCAAAAAGCTTTTGTTTATAGAAATAAAGCTTATACATAAACTCGTATAGCTGCTGAGAAAAACATGGGAAGGCCAAATGCCTCCACCCAAAGGTTGAAGTCTGCAAAGGCACAAAACAACCCCTGGATTTTTCTCCAATGTCCCTGAATTGAATTAAATTAAAAACCTCATGTGTTTCTTGGGGAAAAGTAGGCACACTGGAGGCTTTTGCATAGGTGGGGCTGGTAACACTGGGAGCATCTTCCCAGTACACGTCCTCACTGAGGTACTTTTGGCCATTTAGATGCTTAGACTACACTAGCAAATGTTCACATATGAGAAAATAAAATGTGCTTCACACTATTCTCCAGCACGGCTTAATTTAATTTCACAGGCACAGCCCTAAATACTTCTGAAGAGCCAGATCGAAGTCCCTCATGTAGGAGGGCAGAGCACACAGCGCTTGAATGCTGCCCCGGCAGTATCGCTCCTGTCCACACCACCACCAAGACCTGCTCCAGAAAGTACGCCCATGTCACATCCTCAACACAATATGCTGGTTGGATGCTCTGGTCCTGATTTTGTTTGGTCCCACAAGCACTCTGTGGGGAGCCCTACACACACACACAAAAAAAAAAGCACAGCCACCAGGTAGATGCAGTTGCTTTGAGATAGGCATGGTGATTCCCAGATGTCTCTGAACAATGCCTAAAGGTCCTTAGGGCAAGGACCACCATTGTTAGAGATACTGCTGGCTGAAAGACCAGCCCTGAGCAACAGATAATTAAGTCCCTTCCCCTTCTCACTCCTGCCACACCAGCCAAACAGGCCATATGGGAGAGATGCTAACACAAGAATTTCCCTCCTAATGTTTTAAATTCCCCACGTGCATGACAATACATCATATGTATAATCAACAATTAAAGTCTTCCAGACTTCAAGAGAACCTGGGTCTTGCCTTCAAACCTCATGCCAGCACAGCCCTCCAGAAGTCACATGCAAGGCCAGCATCAGTTCAGAACCAGGTGCTCTGCTTAGGACTTAAATGCTCCACGTGTCCCCAAGCAGGATATATACTGACCCATAACATCTCTGGAGGCTGGAAGACTTGCTTTTACCATACTCACAACCTTGCACTAGGATGGAGGATGTGCTAATTAAGATACTACACCCATAGCTGTGTTTGAGCAACCTTGCCAGAGAAGGAGAGCTCCTGGAGAGCTTTGCAAGGTGGGAGGCCTTCAGCTCACTCTTGGCTGAATTTCATTAGGAGAGGTGGAACTGAAAAATCAGGTATTTGGGCACCAATTTCCAAGCACAAGGTCTGCATGCAGCTATTTTGCAAGAGTGTTTCCAGGGGTTGGCCAAGGTGAAAGAAAACATGTAGACGGATTGTGAACATCACCACCAAAAGAAAACTGTGCGAGAGGAGACATGAGGAGGGTAAGGGGACAGATTCTGCTGCAGTATTAGACACAGCCAATTCATTTGAAGACAGGCTGCAAGGCCATGTTGTCACCCTGTCATCAATGCTCCCCGCTTGGGTCACCAGCACTGGCCATGCTTTTGATGCTCCATAAACCTGTGGCCCATTCAGCCACCTTCTGCTGAGGAGGGACAGGATGTCTCTCTTCCACATAGGGACAGGAGACAATGCCAAGACAATGGAATAACTGATGGTGGACCATCTCCAGAATGCTACTGAGACATAGAAAATGACAAGGACAGCAGTGCCCTACCCACCAATCTCTGCTGCCACCACGACCCACACACACCACAGCAGCCGCCTGGCCATGGGGCTCCTTTTTTGGGACCCAGACTTTAGGAGTCTCCTCCAAGACATCTGCTGACACCACTAATTACGGGCTGGGCTGACAGTAGCTTGGTGCACTGCAAGAATTTCCTGATTGCTTTTTTGGGGAGGGACAGGAGCTTTCCTTCTCCCTTTGTCTCCCCGGTGAAGGATGTGCTCTCAGGCTGAAGTCCTGACAATCCAAGCTGCTGAAATGAATCCTCTTCAGTCTATTTACTTGATATTTACCAAAGTCTGCGATCAACAAGAAAACACATCTCAGCAGCTCACTTGGCAAGAGAACGAATTGAGGCAGCACTGCAGCTGTCATATTTATTTCAGTGGCAAAGCAGGTCAGGAAAATTGATAAAATTAATCATACAAACTAGCAAACACCGGGAGTGAAGGAGAGGGAAAGCGAAAGGGAGAGAATGAGAGTGAAGGAGTGTTTGCAGCACCAGGCTGCACCTGCTTTTATTTCTTTTAATGGATTTTTTTTTTTTTTTAATGCAATGTCACAGATAAAATTGGTGCAAGGTACATTATTTTATAAGCAGGTTTGGGGAGGGGTGTTGAGATTACTACGAGCAGATGCCTATTACACCAGGGCTGAGCCCTTGCCACGGGGTTTGCAAGGAAATGGGAATTCAAGGACAGAAGTGATTTTTCAGACAGTCCCCATAGACCACGTGGGAAGGTCTTTGAAAGAAGTATCTAGAGGTGCTCTGACTGAGTTGAGGGTTTGGGCCAGGGCTCCAGGTGGCTCTTCAAGGTGCTCCCAAGGTTGTCCGTGGGGCCATGTCCCTATCACCTCTGCCAGCTGGGTGCCCAGGTCTCGTGGCAGCTGCACCCACCAAAACGCAGAAACATCTCCCCAGCTGCAACTTTCCTCACCCCTGTGAGTGAGCAGCTCTGGGGACATCTCATCAAATGTGTTGCCACCAAATGTATGATTCTGGACCTCAATCTTGGGAAGCACGGACGAGGCACAGCTCCAACAAGCCCCTATGCTCCCTAGACAGCGAGGTCTCTGTTTCTCCAGCCACCTGTGCTGGATTAATGCACCTGCATCATGAGGATTAACACCAAATTTGTTCTCAGAGCAACTCATGGGTCCATCTGGAGAAGGAAGCTTACAGAAGCTAAGACCTATTTACTATGGGCTGCTCTTTGAGCAGGCATCTGCCTGATTTCAAGCTAGGGGTAGGCAAGCTGCAAAGAGACAACTGACTCTGGGAAAACCTTCAGGGAAGGTTTCAAGTAGCAAGGTTCAAGCATCAAGCTCCTTCTCCTTTTTTTTTTCCCTAAAGAGATTTTAGATCAAGATTTAAATTTTAAAACTTGCCATTTCAGAATGAAAAGTGGAAGAGTGCATTTCAAGGATGTTACCAAATGGCATTTTGGCATTTCTACTCTTCAGTTTTGTCATAAAAATAGCATTCACAAAACTCAACCCAAATTCAAAAATAACATTGGTCTCTCTGAAATGTTTCCTTCTCTCCCCTTTTCTCTTCATTTTTCCTCCTCTCTTTTCTCATTGTCTCTCTCACAGACCAAAGATTCACTGAAAAATCTCTCTGCTCTAATTTTGAGTTCTTTTTCTCTGGCTTTCCACCCTCCTCTCCCACACCTCTCCA
>NW_010332850.1:19457-23327 GCF_000700745.2 Antrostomus carolinensis | reverse complement strand
CCCTACACGTCCCCATTCCTACTGTGAATTACTATTCTCATTGCTCCAAGCACATTAAAAGTGAAGCTAATTAACCAGCAGAACAATTTGCCTAACGATGTGGTAGATTCTCCATCACTTGCAGCCTTCAAGTCAAGCCTGAACATCTCTCTGACACAGCTTTACCAGAGTGGGAAAATTTGGGGGCGAGGGTCTTGGACCCGCACGGGGCTGCAGGACACATGAGGTCACCTTAGAGACTTTGGGACCTAAACCAGGGTGTCCCACCTGCCCCTGGGGAGGAGGGCATCCATCAGCTCCAACTTGCTCATCCACAGCCTCACACCTCTGTCCTCGCCAGGGATGGGGCTGCTGGGTGTGGTGATGGTGGTCTTTGCCAAGCCATGGCTGAGGAGGGATGGTGGAAGGGACCCCAAGGAGATGAACCCAGAGGGATGGTGACAAACCAGCAAGAGGCCACCAGAAACACTGAGGGTGCCATGGAAAGCACAAGAGTTAACAAGCATTTTAGGAAAGAAATCCCCCTATAAGGTCTTGCTGACAACTGCTATTAAATATTCATTCTATAGACTGCGGAGACATCATTAGACACATACGTTCAGGCTCTCCATACTCCCGGCTCTGGCATTTGTTTTACACTGCACTGATGGGCTGAGGGACCTCACAGGGGCTGGTGCCAGCCCCCGTTAGCAAAGCCAGGCTCCACAGGAGCAAGCGTGTCTTGTGAGGAAAAGTCTGCTTTTTTTGCTGCCCATAGGTGGGTTTGGGAGATGCTGATGTCTAAGGCACATTACCTTCCCCATGGAAAAGCAGCAGCAGAAGTTGAAGGGACAGCCATGCCCCGGAAAGCCACATTGACCCCCAGGAGCCACAACAGTGCCACCACCAACATGGATGTGAGGGTGCAGGAAGGAGAACTGCCTTGCCTTCACCCCATCCCGCACGCACACCCCACTACAGGCAGCACTCCTTACCCTGCAAGCCCTGAGCAAGCCCTCTCCAGACAGTCATTCCCACCAGGGACCAAGGACAGATCCTACAGGCAACCAGGAGATGCCACAGCTCTGCCATCGGCCACCTTTGCAGCCTCCCCAGACTGATACCTCCTACCACAGGTCTCTTTCCCAGCTTGGAGACACTTCTCCTGCACCATGGGAAAACCCAGAGGAGATGGGGCTTGCACACACACATATAAACACACACACATATATATGTGTATTTTTGCATACATTTGTGGTGATGGTACCATTATTTTCTTTTTTTTTAAAGAATTTGTCCATAAATGTCACCAAAAATCCTGGTCTCCTTTTATTAAATCTGAAAAATGCGTATAAATGTAAATAACAAATGACTGATACAGGGAGAGGAACCAGAGCGTCTGCTGGCGTCACCCTCCCTCCCTCTCTCCCTCCCTCGCGCTCTTTCCTCCTCGTGTAATTTGCATTAATAAAGAGGCTGTTCCTTGTCGGAATGTGTTTCATCCGGTTTAAAATCCCAGGGCGATCCACCAGGAACAGCTCTGGGAGAATCCGACTGTCAGAGCCGACAAGACAAATGAATCCCGGTGTCAGGAGCGTGTGGTTCAACGATGAC
Source organism: Antrostomus carolinensis (assembly GCF_000700745.2). Taxonomy (NCBI): domain Eukaryota; kingdom Metazoa; phylum Chordata; class Aves; order Caprimulgiformes; family Caprimulgidae; genus Antrostomus; species Antrostomus carolinensis. The sequence goes on along the minus strand of NW_010332850.1, from coordinate 21,734 downwards.
AGATTGAGAAGAACTGTCCCCCTCTCGACAGGCGGGCTTCATTTTCAAATTAATAAATCTGAATAAAATATTTTCCCTTTCATTACGAGCCGAGCCGGGATGACAGTTCCCGTGACAGGAGGGAGTCGCAGTGTTGATGAGGAGACTTTGCATGAATTCCACCTGGGCTTCTTCAGCTTTATTTTTACCTGCAATTTCATCCTGTTTACTTCTCTCCTCTTCCCTCCTCCCCTTGCCCTCTCTCTCATGCTCCCCCTCTCTCCCTCCTTCCTCCTCTTCCTCCACCTGCTCGCAGCCCCTCTCCCCTTCCTCCTCCCCTTCCCCACCGTCCCCTGGTCATTTGGACACCAAGCCCTGGACATAACTCCTGCAACACACACACCGGCCGTCTCGCACCTCAGATGTGTGCATGTATGAGATGCACCAAGGTCTCATGTTCTCGCTGCCTGCACGCTCTTTTATTTCCACAGGTGCCTCAATCCCACTCCAGCAGCTAAAGAGAAACCCTTCAGAGTTTTGATTCACTTTATACAGAGGTTGGGCTTGGCTTAGGGACCAGCCACCGACAACAGCTCCTAAGAGGGCTGGAGGCAGAGCCACACCACAGCCTGGTCCCTGGGCACAGGCAGCTGGGTCACCAAGGGCTGTGCAGGTCCAGCAGAGTGGCCAGCCCCAGCTAAAACACATCTCCTGCCCCATCTCACTGACAGTCCCACCACCTCGCTCCCAAGGTGGAAGGTGTTTGCAGATGTGGGTTAATTATAACTATTTCCTCGCTTTCTGCCTCAGGTACCTTTGTGAAGCTCCTGAGCACCTTTCTCTGAGACAGCAGCATGCCAACCACGGCTGCACGCTGCGTTTGCACAACTGCACTGCCCAGATCGGTATCGAGCTTTGCCTCCGTGCAGGAGCACATTTCCCCTCCAACACCAGCAGCCATCCCCAAGGACCTGCAATCTGCAGCAGCACCATGAGGTCTCTCTGATCTGCACCTCGACAGTGGGACCCCCCCATTTTCTGTGACTGCCACAATACCCAAACCAGTCCTTGCTCCAGAACGTGCCTTTGGATGCTGAGGGCAGGCAAACAGCAAACAGCCACTCTGCAGCCAAGGGCTCGTGACACTCAAGTCTCCGTTCCACCTCCAGATCCCACTGTGACCCATAAACATGGATGGAAAGCCCATAAACCTCTTTACTGCCACGTAGCCTCCAAGGCAGTGATGCGGCCCACTTCCCAAGGACACCACAGAGATTATTCAACGATACTCCCCATGCAACTTCAGCACAGCAAGTGCTGGCCTAGGATGAGGGCTGGAGAGCCTCTTTCCAACCATGAAGGATGTCCCAGTTTAGGTAAACATCCCCACCCTCCTGCACAAGAGTTGGTCCAGTCCTTTGGATCACCCCAACCGAGATGTGGCACCCATGAAAGGTCATACAAACTCAACCCAAAATTTGGACTGAGCTGGCGGTGACATGGAGAGAGCAGAAATAGGAGACACCACGGTGGGAAAGAGAGAGTCTGAGATGGCTTGGGAATCGCAGTGACTCCAGGGCACATTATGGAGAAAGCCAGTAGAAATGGAGGTACCGTCTGATTCTTTGCGAGCCCAATATCCCCCTTCGAAGAAATTAGAAACATTCCAACAGCTATAGCTGTGCCTGACAGTAAATTTGATTAACTTGCCCGTGGAGTTAATGATATAGAGGGCCGTGTGGATTTTGTTGTAAAGAACACAGAAAAGACAGATGAGAAAATGAGAAAACAAGAAAGTAAATTTAAGCAGCTGGAAGCTTTAACAACTGGCATGATAAATCCAATAAAGAACTGCTCGATAAAACCCAACCACTGGAAAGCCAAACATGGTTTGGGGAGGGAGTGGATGCGCTTCAGGTTCACAACCGAAGCAGGAGCATGATTCACTTATGGTGGATAAATGCTCCCAGGTCACCGGCCAGGCTGCTGGGAGTGAGCAGGCTGCAGCTTTCCTCAGCTGCTTGCTCTGGGAGCACGTGGCAGTGATGCTCTGCTACGGCCATCCTACAACACCCCTCTTCCACTCCTGTTCCAGTTTCCTTTGCAGTTCTCTCAGGACCAGAATGAATCTGCGGAGGCTGACGAGAGCCTTAGGGGATTCACACCTACCAAGCCAAACCACACTGACTCTGGAAGGCAGCACAGCATCACAGACACGCTTGCCAACCAAACGCGGACCAGGTATTGCCAAGAAGCCTGAAGTAAAACCTAACATTTGGACATCCATATTCTTAGATT
>NW_010332850.1:13165-19421 GCF_000700745.2 Antrostomus carolinensis | reverse complement strand
CACAGCCAAGAGGAAAACCTCTAAGAAAATGACTGATGAGAACACATCTCTCCTTACCCCAGTAGCAAGAGCTGTGGAGCAGCATCCCATAGCACCCTATTATCCAGTACACAGGCAGACTTGGAGCATCACTATATCACATAAGACCCTGCAGGATCCTTGCTGTCTGCACACAGAAGCAATTTTGGCATCCTCACATCAAGCTCATTGATGTTTCCCATCTAGTTGGCTGTGCCACATAACTCCAGATGTGAGCCACCACCGCCAGCCTGGTCCAGCCACACCACTGTGCTCACACAGGGGGAAAGCAGAGACACCCTCTGCATGGTTCTAAGAATCAGGAGTGCAGGGAAATGAGGACCAGGGCCACCCATGCAGTGCCAGATGCAGCTGGCAACAGTCCAGGCGCTGTGTTAGCTCTGGCACGGCTTCCCCGGGGCTCTGCTTTGCAGGAGGGGGTGATCGCTGGGCACAGTCTGACTGCACAGAGCTGGCCTTGAGCCCAAAACAACCAGCCCTGCTGGGACCAGCCCAGCAGCGTTTAGGCTGGGTCCATGCAGGACCACCCAAATACCTTGGTTTGGCATTTCTCACTATCCATATCCTCTGTACCTTAATTTTTCCAGCCTTCCACAACCCTGGTCAACAGAGAACCTCTCTGTTCCCAACCAAGATGTTCAAGCTGGCCTGTTGACCCAGAACTAGATTTGGTACTTGGACTTTGCAGACCAATATCTATATAGCTGCACCACCTACGTCCAACTTTGATGGGTCATGGTCAATCAGAAAAGATTTGCTACAAGCACCAATGTACAATGGCTCCGTATGTTCTCCATGCATTCCCTAATGGGACAAAGATACAGATGGAGCTCAGCTACCCGGAGACCTAGTTTGCTGCTGTAACCCTAATTCCCAAGAATATCTCCCAGGTCTCACTTCAAATTTGGAATTGGACTCCCAACAGGGAAAATGAATTCACCAAGAACTGGAGACCTGCTGTAGCTGCAGGCTTTCAGGGCTCTCTCAAGCAGCCTTGGGTGACCAAGGAGAACAAAGTGGCCCTTTGGAGCCATCTCCCGCCACTTCCCTATAGCTCAGCTGCCTGCAAGACCAAGTGGCTGGAAATGTGCAGAGTGCTCTGAATTGAGCTGTAAAGAATGAAGGTGAAGTTTTAAGCTGCTAGATTCATGGCTGGGATTTTTATACACACATAAAATATGAATCTCAGTTGTATACAAAGCTGAGCCCATCGTGCCAAAAGGATCCCAGTCAAGCAGGCCTGTAAAATGAAATCCTCTCGGACTAATTTAAGGAGACCCAAGCAATATAAATTCTGGCCTGCTCAAATGCAGGATATAAAAAAAAAAAAAATCTGACTTGAATACAGGCTTCTCTCTCAATGCACTTGGCAGCCCCAGCATGCAAACAACGGGAATAAAAAAAACAGAGCAAGAAATTAGCCCTGGGGTTGCAAGGAACACTGTTCCAGCTCCCCGTTTATACCAGTCTTGCGGGTCTAATGAAACCCTCTTCAGTGGAAATTTAATGCAGAGATAAACTTTACAATAAATAAGGGGCGCTCGTATTTGCTGACTCCTGATGACTTTCCTGACCTGCACAGTCACTTCCACAGAGCTGTTGTGCACGAAGAAAACGCTCATAAAGATGCTTCTTATAAAATAAAATATTAACTTATCTGCCAGCTAGTGAATCTTGACTTGCACACCTTTATCTCCTCAGGGCTGCTCTGGTTTTAGTGGAGTAAGAGTCTCCTTCGACAAGCCACCTCCTGGGAGGCTGGGAAGGACTTGCTTGCCCTGCTCCTGCTGATGAGTGTGGCTGGAGGAAGGTCATGGAGGCAGAGGAGCTTGCTCTGAGCCATGGCCACCACAGTTCAGAGACATCAGACAGTTTTTGGCCAGCCCTGGAGAACTGGTGGGTTGGCCAGGTAGGACAAGGAGTGGGTGAAATAAAGCATCCAGGTTCCCTTTTCTCAGGCAGGGAACTGGGGTGAGAGGAGCTGAAGTGACCTTGCTTAAAGTCAGAGAATCAGCCTAAGGTCTGGGAAATGCATCCAGATCTCCCTGCAAGGGCCGGAGATAAGATCATCCTTCCTAGCAAAATAAGTAGTCAGATAAAAACAGCTAATTACAGGATTAGAAATGCCTTGGCTGAAAACTTCATCTCCTTTTTCTAGAGAATGTGCCTGGCTGATTTTTGGAGGGCAGAGAGGGGGAGCAGCACTTAGACTTGCCTTGGATTACCTGCCAGCTTTCTGGGACCAAAGTGCAGTTATTTGGGCATGTGCCACCAGCCTCATGGCATCGTGCCCGACAGCTCCCTCCCAAGAAAAAATATCCTGGGGACAGCTCGAGACAGGTACAGCAATGCTGCAGTTGCTGATGGTCCCTCAGCACCTCTGGAGTTCACACATCCTGTGGTCACCTTGCCCCAGCACCATCACCACCTCTCCTGCTACAGGAACCTTTCCCTCTCTCCCATGCCTGGGGTCCTGCTCTCTCCTGCCAACCCCACCTCCCCATGCCAGGGAGGCCTGAAGAGTGACTAGGAACATCAGGGAGCCTTTCTGGAGCTGATCAAAGGCACGAGATATCCAAAGCTATGCAATAATTCAGGGGATGTCCTCTGATAGCAGGATGATACGGTAGCAATTTTTCCGGGGCTATTTTTCCAAGCTTTCACAATTAAAAAAAACCCCAAACAAACAAAAACACAAAGCAAAAAAACAAACCCAAGCCCGAGCCAGGAAAATCTTCCCTAATGAACACATCAGCTTCAGCTCCAAAGCTGAAGGCAACTTCCAGCTCAGACCATCTCTGCTCCTCAGGGCCTTGGAGAAAGATCTCCTCTTGGGCAGCCAAGTAGCAATTGGGTCACAGTGCAGGATTATCTGTTAGTAACAAGCCGCAAATGTGCTCTGGGACCAGTGATTCATTAATGCACTTCATGGTGACATATGAACCAGAACCCGAGGGAGCCTTTATTTCTGCCCTCTCTATCCATTCAGTTGAAAGACAGGGAAAAAGGTTCCAGCACTGCACTGATTTCTAACGCTGATCAAATTAGCGCTACCCTACAACCAAGGCAACTAATCAAGGACATCGGGGAGAAGGTGTGGTTTGAAGTGCAGCAAAACCCTGGGTCTCTGAGTAACGTTGCAAGAAAAATCCTCACTGTTAACAGGGACCAGGAGGAGAGAGGACTGACGAGGCAGGGAGGGAGGCTTTGCAAGAAGGCAGCGCTGCAGGTCATCTGCTGCAGACCCTCATGGTCATGGCTACAGGGTGCCAGCACCTCCCTCCATCCCATCTGCTGTGAAGGTCTCTTCCATCCTCCCCCCAAACCCTCCCCATGGGCCCCAAGATGGTGGTGGTGGTGGCTAGTGGTCCTGGGAGCACAGATGCACTTCTGGAGAGGGGCAGTCCCTCCAGAGGCACATCACCCACCTGCGCCAGGCACCACCACCCTGATGATTTAGTCTAAAAATGGCAAATGAGAAGAAAAAACTACCCTGACAGCAGGAAAACTAATACCCACAGCCCAGCTTTGGCTGTGCAGGCTGAGTGTGCTGAAGGCACACGGATCACACCAAGATGTTTTCCTTTTAATGCCAACTGTCAAAATGTTTCCGAGGTGGCACACGTCCCCTTTCAGACCAAGTCTTGGGAGATTTTTGGGAGAGTGCCCTTCCCTGAGGCCCAGACCTCTCTGAAATGCACCAGGAATGTGCACCCAAGGCTCGGCAGGTAACCCAAGGGCCAGTCCATCCGCAGCAAGGCTGGAGGGCAGCCCCAGCTCCTGGCTCTGCTGAGAGCACCCAGAGCTACTCCAGCCCTACACCAGCACGGGAAGCAGTGGGGTTTACCCCAGGCTCTGCCCATCACACAGATGAGAGGAGCAGCACATCCAGGGAAAACAGGGCCGATGCTACTTAAGTACAATCTTCACCGATTTAACACTCCTGTAGGAGCTTTAAATGTTTTATTTCCTGACTTTTATGCAATTTGATTCTTAACCATAATGCTTCATTGACTTTTTTATCCCTTTTTCCCCCCCACACTGCCTATATCTCCAGGTTATTAGACTACTGCACCACGGTGGAATCGCAGCTGGTGAGACCCAGCACCACCTCACCAAAGTCCATGGGGGCTGCTGACCTGGACCATGGTTCAGGGCTACCCCAGAGGTTTTGGCACCTGTCTCCCATTGCCCTTCCCAGCATGGGACCTGCAGGAGGTAAAAGCTTCCAGCATCCTTCCATCCCCTCCTGGTCCAGCAGACGCTGCTCTCCCATTACACAGTGTCACCCCAAGTTAAGCTGCAGTGGGAGATGGAGCAACCACACCACAGATACAATCCTGAACCTCACAGGTGATCACAAACCCAAGGAGGAGGAGGAAGAGGATGGCAGCAGGTCCCTGGGGCTGAACCATGCTGCTTCTCCACCCTAACTGACCACAGTGGGACACACACCCTATCAATACAGTGAAAAGGTTAATGGGATCGCCTCCTTCCAACTCTATCACAGTAAATGTGGGATTTATAGCGATGCTAAAATACTGACCTCTATCTGTTTTATGCTGATCATTAACTAAGATTATCTCACGCCAGAGACTTGCTATACCAAAGAGCACTGACATCACTAACTGCTATTAAGTGTATTATACTTAAACTCCATAAAAGGGAGCAAAAAACCCCATTGTCAGCAGCATAGGGAAAAGGCACATCACCAGGCACGCTCAGATTATATATATATATATAAAAAAAAGAGCAGTTGCCTGCAGCTTTCTGTGTGTGTCTGGCATTTTGCTATTGCAATATTGAGAAAAATCCTTGAAAATATTTTCAGACTCAGAAACCCTCCCCGCACAGACACCCAGGCAAACACCCTGTATCTGACAGATGTTGGTCAGGATGGTTCAAGCAAGGTCCCCAGACCCTCATCACAATAGGTGCTGTACGTATGGGGTGTATGAACTGGTGTCTGCTCTGGGAGCGGTGGGTGAAGGCCCCTTGTGTCCCCAGATGGCTCGTGCTGTCTCCTCCACAGCCCATCACCCACGCCAGCTCTGCTCGCCACCCTCCTCGGCTCTCCCAGCCACATGGCTGTTTCTGGGCAGTGGCATATTTGTTGATTTGCTCTTTTGGTGACATCTTCTTTTAATAAGGAAATCTGTCTCTTAGCAGCTTCTTGCCTAAGGCTGTGCTTAGTTAAAGTGTAAAATGTCAAACTTTAGCAAGGATGACAATAACCCTGCTGGGTGAAGAAGAGCCAACCACTATATTATTAGCTACTCGAGGGAGAGGGGAGGAATATTGACCCATTCCATGGAGGAAAAACACTAAAAACCCCCCAGTCCACCCACCCACCCCCTCCCACATGGAGACCAACCTCAAATCCGCTTCCACGTGATCTTTCCAGCAGCCAAAGCTCATAACAAAAGCTGAACAGCAAACAGCACGCCCTTCCTATTTGATCAGATACATGTACATATGCAGCTATAATAGGTTAAAGCATCCTGGCTGTGCCCTTTCATCTCCCAGCATTCCCCAAAGGCGGATCAGGATGCAGGCACGATGCTGCACGGAAGTGTAACCTTTTCACCTAGAGCACACGTTGATTGGTACCAACATGGTTTTCTGACTAGTTCTTCCTTGAGTTGCAGTAGAGCAGAGCCTTAAATTCACATCCCCAAATTTGGGAAGGTAGAAGATCTCCCTCAGGAAGGGAGAAGATATTCTGAAGATTGAGAGAGACTGGAGAGTGTTCACCATTAGACCCTACTCTTCCTCCAGTGGGCTGTCCTGAGACCCCCCCACACAAGTTATGATGGGCTTTGAGAAACAGAATCCATTTCTGGATCAAAACCTGGATCCCAGCTACATATGAGCAGCTCTGCTACTGGCTTTAGCACAGGAAAGTGACATTCAGATGCACAGAGGTACCAGAAGGAAGTTGGAAGTTTTTACTACTCCAGTATGTCCCAGTAGGCACTGGCTCTCGCACCTCTTCCTGCAAGCACAGGACTTCTTGCTGTGTTCTCCCTATTAGGTGCCACCAGAACAAAGTCAGGTCAGAAACACCACCCTCACCAGTCATCCTCACTTCTTCAAGCCTCTGATCCCTGGGTCCACAATAAGGCCACCACTGGGATGCCCCTCCACCCCTCTGATCCACAGGAAGGTCCCATCAGTGGTGGGGTTGGCAGAGAGCCCCAGCACAGCCCTGCCCTTT
>NW_010332850.1:11799-13112 GCF_000700745.2 Antrostomus carolinensis | reverse complement strand
CATAGCATCACCACCTACCCAGGCAATTGTGACACCAGAAGGCTGTATTTCTGGCTTGGGCTGCAGACTGACCTCAAGCCAGCAGGAACCTGAGACTCATGTCCCAGATATTGCCAAAAATTCACGTCCTCCCTGCTCCAACCTGCAGCAGAGCCACAGGGCCCTCTTGAGCCAATGGCACAGGCTTGGACAAGACAAGGCGTTTCCAGCAAACCTTGTTCTTTGGAAACATCTCATCAGTCTCTGGGAGAGGAAGCAATCTATTCTCTCCTCCTCCTCCTGTCTCAGGATGGAGGTGACTCAGGGGACTGCCTACATGGTTTTTCAGCAGAGCCACTGCTTGTGGCTCTCACCTTTGCTTCCTAAAATCAACCCTCACAACCCATCCCCTCCTACACTGCGTAAGAGTCATGATAAGCAAAGAAATATATATATATATATGTGTGTGTGTGTGTGTGGTTCACACACGGGTGTGTTGTGTTTTCCCAGCTAACACATGTCAGGATCTGTTTAAGCCTCGCTTTATGCTCAAATGTCACCCTGCCAGAATTCATTACATCCCATTTATTAATTAATTAAAATATATTTATACAGAACAGGCTTTATGAGACAGAGATAAAAATAACGTTTTGAGAGCTGTCCCCTGGACGGAGCGGGTGCTCTCTGATGGCAGCAGCAAGGACAGTAGCCACAGCCTTCCCTGTCAAGTGCTGACTCGCAGGGAATTGATGATATGGAAATTTGGTAATTAAGGCTGGGGAAAGGAAGAGAAAAAAAAAAAAATCAGAGGCAAGCTATGGAGCTGGTGCTGGCCATGCAGCAGCTCCACAGCCCCATCTCCTCCTTGCCATTGGGTGGTGGGACAATGGTATCTCCTCCTCATGCAGAGGACCCCAGTGTGTGGAGCAAAGGGGCTGGCAGCAGCTTGCTCTGGTACCTGTGCCACCCATCCCTGCACCCTGGGGCTTTGCAAAGGTGAGGAGGTGCACAAGCTTCTCCTCCTGGACCACCAGGTACCCACACTGGAGCCTGCAGGTCCTCTCTTCCTCCCTGTTCATGACAGCAGGACCCCAGGGCTGGAGAGGAGACTTTGCAGCCGGAGAAGGTGGCAGGTTGGCCAGCAAGCCAGAGAGAGACCACGGCATGGTCACAGCATGGCAGCAAGGGGTGATGGCTACTTGACCACACTTCATTTCAGGGAAAACCCAGTCTTTGCTAGCTGAGCATGGTCCAACTGGTGTTGGATTTCCCCTTTGCTCTCCCGCTTGCTCAGAAGGTGCCACAATCTCCTTGGGACTCAGATGTGATGGAGC
>NW_010332850.1:0-11757 GCF_000700745.2 Antrostomus carolinensis | reverse complement strand
GAGAGGATAGGGAAGAAAAGGGATCACAGCATTGGGAAGGCGATGGCTGGAAGGGACTGACCCTGACCAAGCTCCTTCCCCAGGGCTGGGCAAAGGGGAGCCAGCGAGCCAACGCTTGGTGAGCTGACCCTCAGTGAGCCTGTCCTCCCCACCGCGGCAGCAGCCACTTTGCCGCATGCGCCTTGGCTCTGTTACCCTTTTGACAGAACAACAGTGACATTTCTACTTAAAACTCTCCGTGACCTTTCCCTGTGAGCCTCTCATGCTTCACTTGTTCTGGCATCTCCTGCCTGCCGCCCCCGAGAGCACCTTGCTCTCACCCCAGGGAGAAGGGGAGGCATGGGCTCCATCTGCCAAGGCCAGCTCTGGCTTTTTGGGGTCCACCTTTACCTGCTGGCTCCTAGCAGCACAGGGAGGATGAGTTGACCTCCCTGATACAATGCCGTGTCGTCATGGTACCTTCCTCCCCCTCAGTGCCACAGTATGGATGCAGGCACGGGGCCAAGCAGCAGCCCACCCTGCTGCCCTCCTTCCCCAGCTCAGCCCAAGCCTGGCTGGTGTCACCCAGCCATTCCTGGCCAACAGCCAGCTCACCCCAGCACGCTGGTTTGGTCACAGAGGGGCAGCAGGTGGCCAAGCCCAGCAGCAAGTCCACCTGTGCCAGCACCATTAGCCACCTAACGATGCCCTACAGCTCCCCTGGCCAAGGGATCCCTTGACCTGTCAGTACACATTAGTTGACGCTCTTACCTGGGGCCTGGGCAGCTGCGCACACAGCTTTGATGGGCACCCCAGGAGAACATAGCAGCTCCTGCACACCAGCCTCCTCACTGGGAAACATGGGGCTGGGCAAGGCAGATGTTTGGGTCTCAGAAGATAAATCAGCTCCTCTGGCATTGCAGCAGCTGCAGAGGCAGCACAGGTTTCCCTGAGCTCTGCCTTTGCTGAATGTTTTGCTAAGACAGGGGAATATCAGCTCAGAGCTGCACAGCAGGATGCCACCACAGCTGGGGACAGCCAGGGCTGGGCATTGCTGTGCAGAGGGAACTTTGGAGCTGTTGTCCCCTGGGAGTCTGCAGCCAGGGCTGCCCATCCACCAGCCTCAGCTGCCACATCTCACCCTTTGTTTGTTCAGTGAAGAACAAGAGTAACTACCTCCCACCAAAAGCTTTGAGATAGTAGCAGAAAGCATCGTGTTCTGCAGATCAAGCAGCACTCCCCTGGCTGTGCCCAACCCTGCTCCTCAGTGGCACACACGTATGGAAAGAAAGAAAGAAGATGCTTGGGTACCTATCACCCTGGGGAAGAGGTGGGTGCTGGACCAAGGACTGAGGGGAAGAAGAGTTGGAAGAGAGAGCTTGTCCTCAGCACCACCATCCTGTGCTCGCCAAAGACCACACCCATTTAGCAAGAAACAGAGCATCAAAAGACTGAGCAAGGGGTGCTGCTGGCAGCTGACCCATCTCCCACACAATCCAGGACAAGCAGAAGAACCCACAAGAGGTGCCAGTCTCTCCCCATTGACTGAGAAGTGGTGGTCCTCCATTAACATGTGCAGATCCCACCTGTGGCTGAGATAACTTGTTCCATGTCTCCCAGGACAGAGGCAGGAGCTACAATCCAGACTTCCCAAACCCTCCATGAACAGGGACACCTTCCTTTCCCTCCTCACCCTACACAGCTACTGCACTCCTATTTCTTGGAAGGACCAGGTCCTCTCCTCTGTATGTCAGCCAGCATAGATCTGCTGACCTTGGAGGAACCCTGCCAGCTTACCCTGGCTGAGGACATAACCACCTATTACTTAGATAAGGAAATACACCTGCAGCTACAAATGGAAATAAACCTACCCTACTTTTTTTAGATAGGCAAATTATCTTAGCAGCTCCTTACTGGATACTGCTCGGAGATGGTAGCAGCAAGAAGAATCTTGAGCCTGCAGCTCTGTTGTCCTCCTTACAGAAACAGGAATGCAGTGGGGGAAAAGCAATGATGGGACAAGAAACTGTCACCCACAGCAGCAATGCAGGCTCATGACTGCATGGACATCAGCCGAGGACCATGCCTCCAGCCTGGGCTGCCATCCCTCTGTCCCACCCCATGGGCTCAGTGGCTCTTCCAGGGGATTTGGGCAAGTGGTGCAGCCCCAGTTGTGCCAACACCTCAGGGTGTGCAGGAACTAACCTGCAAGGCTCCCTCTTGCCTCTAAGCATCATCCATTGCTTGATGGAGTATCACAACACGGGCAAGCGTGCACTGTCCCCTTCACATAGCCAAAATTCCACGCAGTCCAACAGCATGCAGCTCCACTCCCAGCCCACAGGCAGTCCTTGCTTGTACCCAGCACAACCTGCCAAATCTCAGCCAAACAGCCCTTTTTCACTGCGCAGGGATGGCTGTGAACCATTCGTCATCCCTCGGGCTGGCAAGGAAACCACACGCACGAGGGAAGAGCTTCCCTGACTCAAATGATTCTCATTTTTTGAAGGGCAAATTTCCTTAGTCTGCCCACTCAGTCTTGACAAGGACAGCAGGAGACCCACCACATGAATACTAATGGCACCAGCATCAGGGACACGTGGATGGGAGCACTGGGGCTGGGCACCGCTGGCAGAGCAGCAGGGAGATAAGGAGCCCGAGGCATCTGAGATACTGTGGTGGGGGTGTCGGGACACCCAGAACCCCAGAGCAACACATATGGGATGCTCAGACCCAGAGGGCAAGGGATGAAGGCAGACCTTCAACAGCAACCATGAGGTCATGGAGATGCATTAGGTGTGCTGGATCAGACCACCATAGGGGCATCACCAGAGCAGAGGGTGCAAAAGGGTTACACTCCCCCCGACACCATCTTTGGCCTTGACCCTTCTACCCCCCTCCAAGCCGCTGTGATATCCCTTGTGCTGAATTCTTATTCAACTTCAAACTGACAAACTGTTTTTAATCTTTTCCTTCCATCCAGCTTGGAGATTGGGAAGCAAAAATCAATACGGGCTGGCAGGTGATCAAGTTGCTTGACAGTGGCTCTAAGGAGAGAAACAGAGAAAGAGAGAGGAGGAGCAGAAGGGGGGCAAGGACAGGTAGGAGGATGGGGGCAAGCAAGCACCCTGCATTACTGGCCCTGGCTGGAAGGGTCCTGCTTGTCCCCAGTGGAGCTCCTTGATAAAATAGCTGCTGTGAAGGTGTTTGGCACCCAAATGCAGCTCGTGGGGTGGAAGAAGAGGGCAATGCAATCGTACCTTGCTCCCACTCTTCCATGCTCCCCAGTACCCAGAGCACTGGTGGGGTTTGGTGCAGTGTCTTGGCCACCCCAGCTGGCTCCTGGCTGAAATCTCCACTAGAGACCCCCAGTACCACCTCCCCCCATCCAGTCCACTGCAGCCCAGTGGCAGGGGCAACTCAGAGAGCCTCTTGACACCTTTAAATGTGAAGCTTGAAGCCCTGCTCCAAGATGCCTTGGGCATCAGGAGAGCAGCATGTGACTCCCAAACCTACTTTTAGCTGGAGGTTGTTCAGACTGGGAGAGGGGCAATCACAATAAAAAGCAAATCTCTCAAAAAATTCAGCCACTGTCCCAACCTGGTCCCTACCACCTTCCTCCATCCAGTCCCCAGGGCACAGCCCAGAGCTGAGAAGGCTGATAGAGGCCAGAGCTCCCAAGCAAGGAGCTGCTCAAAGGATGCATCAGAGGGATGCAGCACCCAAAGGAAGAGATGGGCAGCATCACAAGCACTGGGTCAAGGACAAAACCCCACAGAGCCACCCAGATGGACCACAGGCTCTCCAGCTCCAGGGGATGAGCAGAACCAAGCTGGCCTCTTCCATCCGCACATCTCCACCTCAACTGCCTCCCAGCATCTCCATAAGCCACGAGCTCACTCCCAGAGCCCCTGAGAGCAGAGCTGACATTTGAAAACGATCAGTTTAGGAACTTCCCCCCCTTTTCACTTTCCTTTGCATCCCCCTTCCTATTGTTACTGTTCCTCCGAGCTTTCATCGTCTAACTCGGCAAATCTCCGGGAAATACGGCTGCGTTTCTGTTGTCACTTCTGATCAGAGGGATGCCAGCGGGGTGGGGGAAGTGGGGGGAAGAGGAGGGGGAAGGGAGAGGGAAAAAAATAAAAAATAAAATTGCCTGGGGCCCCACACAGAGCCAGCATGCAAATGAGTGCCAGCTCCGTAAAAATAGCCCCAGCAGTCACATTTTATTACAACCGAATTATTGGACCTGAGTTACTGGGAACTGGCACTGGGGAAGGCAAGAGAGGGAAGGGAAGAGAGGAGGGAAGGGTCAGGCATAATTTATTCTAAATATATTGAACTTTGAGAGTGCCAAGGGGTATGTCCCATCTGCAATACATGCCTGTGCCTGGAACTGCCAGGGTACTGGATGCACTGCAGCCCCCCATCCCCAGCACACTCTCCTCCCACCCTGCACAACACCAGCAAAACACATCCAGTGGCTTCCAGCCTTGCTAGGTGTTCCACCCTCCCTTCCAGACTGGTACCAGTTTGTAGTGGGGACACTCAGTGCAGGTGCTGGCACTGTCCTCAGAGATGCCTGTGCTGGGGAGCCCACTGCCCACCTCCCACCATGGGCTGGGAAATGAATGGGGGGGAAAGGCACTGACTCTGCCCCCCAATTCCTGCAACACCTCTCAGCCACTCCGGATGTTCATGGGGAAGCTGAAGGTATTGCACAAGACAGAGGGGTTGGAGGTGGTGGCCATGTGAGTTTGGAGGTGGCTCCTGTCCTGGTGATGAGGTGATGGCCAGGGGACACTGCAGACCCTGGCACAGGGAGGTGGTGGAGTGGGTGCTGCTCCCACCCACATCCCAAGGGCAGTGGGAGGCCCCCGTTAGCAGCCTCCCCAGGGGTCTGGTCACCTCCTATGAGCCCCCCTGCCCTGCAAACACCTGCTTAGTCAGCATTTCCCAAGCAGGGACACAGCACATGGGGACTTGCTTTGTCACCACCATCCCCAGCACTGAATGTCAGCAGTGAGATGTGACAAGACAGGCCCAGTTTTTCCTCCAAAAGAGCTCACAGGAGGGCTAAGCAGGAAAAAAAAGACGCTGGGACAAGCTACAGACTTTGGAAAGAGCTCCCAGCACCCACATGGCTTGAGTCCCAGATGCTTTCAAACCAGAGCAACCCGAAACACTCATCATTGCTTTTCCACCCCCTCGTCAGACCTGCCCAACAGTGATATTTTCAGTTGCATTTCTTGCAAGAACAGTCCAGACCTGCCAGAGCCGAGGCCAGGCTGGGAGAGGCATTGCCCTCCTCAGGACAGACAAATTCTTGCAGCATTAATTCTTGAGTCAAGCGGCTGCTCAGACTGGCAGAGCTGCTCGGAGAAGCTTGGCAGGGACACGGCGCTTGTTAAAGACGTTGTCTCCAAGTGCTCCAGAGAAAACTGGGTCAATATTTTCTAAAGACAGGAGCTGGATGCTCGTCTCCAAGCAGCAGGAGGTGAGAGGGACAGTGGGACTCTGCGCTCGGAAAAACCAGACACGATGGAGCAGAGAGGGGATGCGATATCCTCCTCCTCTCTGCAGCCAGAGGTGTTCCAAGGCTGTCTGGGGCTTCCAGAAGAGCCACTACCTACCCAGCAATTCCTACCAACACATCTACCTCTGACAAAGCAGGCTGAGTCTCTACTCCAGCATCACTTGGAGAATTCACTCTGTCCCAAGCACCTTCTGGGACCCAGCTAAGTCCAGCATCCCTGCACACCGTGCCAGGCAGAAGGATGATAGTGTGAACATGTGCTGAGGCACTGACCATGGCAAGCACAGAGTGTCCAGTTAGATACACTGAATTACAGGCTCCCAAAACAGGCATCTCACATGGCCCTGCTCAGCCCTCCTGCAGGGATGAGCACACTCTGTCCTGCACAGCTCTGCCATCCAGCACACTCCAGAGTCCCTTCTGCCAACTTTTGCAGGGGTTTTTAATTTAAAAAACCCCAAACAAATAAGAAACTCAGGGTTCACCTTTGCCCTCCCACTTCAGGTGGTGCCACCCACCCCATTCCTTTGGGACCATAGCAGTCAGCAGTCACATGTGATGGCAGGGCTGTGAGGTGTAGGAAAAGGATCTGCCATCCTGGGAACACTTCTGTAGTACATTTGTCTTCTCTCTCATTTTCCTCCCCTCCCAGCCCCTCACCCCTTAGTTTTGCAGATATCCCAAGATATCTTTAGATTTTCACAAGAAAAATTGCCAGCAGCAAATCCCTGTCCAGGACGCCAAGATATTCACTCCTGAGTGCATGTATTTGGGGGAAAACTTTTCAGAAGAGTTGCCTTTCCTGCAAGGCTCAAAGACCTTCAGAGGAATTGAAGAGAGAAGAGCAGAGCTCCACCCTAGGTTTTACTGTTGAAAAGCTGGTTTTGGAGCTAAATTGGGAAAGGCCTGACTCACTCTTGTGAAATGCCCAGGACACATCTTCCTGCTTTTTTTTTATGCTGCAGGACCAGAAGAGATGCCAGCCAGCTCCTGTTATCACCTCTGTGGGACTGGCTTGCGATTAAAGGCATCTGAGTTGCAAAGCACGGAGGGAACAACCATATGGACAGGAGCAAGGGACTGCTTTTCCAGCTTCCCTTTTTTTTTTTTTTTAAGACTGTAACTGCATTTGCAAGAGGATCCCAGAGCCGCAGTGCAGTTCTTATTCAGTGCTATTAAATTTCATTAACTGATATATCGTTTCATGTTGACTCAACGACTCTTAAACCCTCTTCCGAGGGACTTCCTCAAACACGCCATAAATTGCCAGTAACTGCCTTCCACTGGGAGCAAACAGCTCCAGCCCCAGCATGGTCCCACCTCCCAGCCCCAGCATGGAGCAGCATCCCAGGATACGATGCTCCAAGCGCTCAGGAGCCTGAGAGCTCCTGGGTTTATCATCCTGCAAACCAGAGGGTCAGGGACTGTAAAAAAGCCGCTCTCCTGATTTTGCTCCAAACACAGTAGAAACCTCCCCAGCAAGTTCTAGATCCTCAGCAGAGGAAAGAGTCCAAAAAATTCCTCTCCCGGTGATCAAAGCACTGCTTTGCCACAGAATTGACAGCTCTGCTTCCAGCTGAACGCTTTCAAGGTTCACATTGTCTTATGTAAACTATAATCCAAAATGATCTCAAATCCAAAAAAAGCCCTCAAATATCAAGCTTTTGGACCTAAAACCAAATGGGTTATTTTGGCAGCATATGATCCTGATTTTTAGTATTTCTTCCACCTCCTCCCTCACCCCAAATTCAAATATTAGTGAGACTGACCTCCTTTCAGAAACCTCTTTGACTTTGATACTGTGGCAGACACAGATGGAATATATTTCTGCATATTCCAAGACACTCTGGGATAGCTTCACTCATGTAATTATTCAGATAAGCTAACCTGAAAGCAAAAGCGTGCGCTGCTCGTTTGCCAAATTTGAGCAACTTTGCTTTCAAAACATCGGCAGGCACTTCCCCCATCGCAGGTGACAGCTGCCAGGCTGTGGTCCCCAACCTGTCCCTGGTGGGAGCCCCGTAACCCAGGGCTTGGCTCTCCAGCTTTGGCTATGCTTTTGATTTGGGGAGGGATGGCATTTGCATGGAGGGATGCGGGGCTGAGGTACAGTATTGATGGGAGGGTTGGATGCCTTCATGGAGAAGCTTGTGTTGAACACAGCGGCACGTCAGAGCTATGGGTTTGGCACCAGGGGGTGAGGTAGATGAGGGGATAATCTCTGCTATGGGGTCTCCTCTGTGATTGCAAACCCAGCCACTGACACAGCCCAACCAGCAGCCACCGCCCACGGGGCGCCTTGCACCTCCACTGCAATCCACAGCACTCATTCATCCGCCTCGTCCTTTAAAACCAAGTGCACTTTAGGAGCAATTTCTAAATGACTCTGAGGTCGCAAGGGGATGGCTTTACTTTGAGCAGCAAGGCAGGACCAGAGCAGTGTCAGGCAGGATAATAGCAGGGCTGTGTGAGTGGCAGGTGGGCCACCACGCTGTCCATTTACCGCTCGCCTCAGCCAAACACTGGGTGTAATTATCTCAGGCCACCGTATCATCATAAAGCGCCTTTCTGCTGAAATTATAACGTGTCGCCTTTAATTACGCTAATTGTTAATAGGGGTTCTAATTTTGGGTTCATTTTTCACTCTTTAAAAATAATAGGCAAGGCAACCCAGGCTTTTCTGCCTTCCCTGGGATTTCTCCCGCCAGCACTAATTGAAACATCCCCCCGATCCGCGCCGTTCCATGCTGACAGTGGTTTTGCCCCTTGTCATAAAATCAATGGTCTTCCCCTGCTCACCCCGCGCCAGCTCCTCTCCAGCTGCTGAGGTTCCTTTTCCCACTCGCTGGCTCCCTCAGATCATCAGGGTTAAATGATCTTTTCATACCGCCCGGCCGGACTGTCAGGAGACATTGAGTGACTTTTGAAAATGAACCATGTTAAGTGGACTTGATGGGGGTTACAACCGCCATTATTGCTATCACCACCGTGATAAAATGGAGCCATAATGATGGGGGAAGGTACTTATCACTGTCTTTTGTAGATCACTTAAGATGGTTTGGTTCTGAAGCTTCTCGACGGAGATAAATGGAACATACTGAAGACAAATGGCACTGGGACGGAGCCTCTCACCATGCACAGGACTTGAGACAGGAGCAAAGTGGCTGCGGTGGCCACATAAAACGATTAAATACCCAAAACACACATAATCTTTTCCCACAGGAGCCATCAGAGGAGTTGCCCAAAGCCACTTGGGCACCAAGGTTTAGCCAGGTGGTTACCAGAAGCTGGGCGCAGAGTATCAGGATGGGAAAGAAATGGGAAATCAGCTCTTTGGCCTTGCAGCCTGCCTGAGGGAATCAATTGCAACACTAGCCAAGAGCTGACCTGGCAAAGCAGAAGGTCCCTCCTGGCTCTCTGCCTCCCCAACACCTGACCAAGCTGTGGTGGGACACCAAGGAGCTTCTTCCCTTCTCTCCACCTTGTTCCTCCCTGTCCAACCTGCCCCAGAAGCAACACCACACCCAAGGTCAGCATCCAGCCCCTGCAGCACCCTCCATCCTTTCTCATGCCCCCATCCCCAAAACGGGGGTGGTTTCTGCTCCAGCAGAAGGAGCACAGTAAAGCACATGTCCATCTGCTTCAGCTCTGGGCTGGATCTGCAGCACAGGAGCCCCAGGGAAGACATTTGTGCAGCACAGAGTGAGATGTGACCGCACGTTAAAGGATTTCTTATGTAGCATTGCTGGAGAGATGCAACAGGAGAAAACTCTTTGTGCATTTATTGCTGTTGGTCCCACTGCACATCAGGCAAAGCCAAACCTGAGCTGCCCCAAAACTCTCACACCAAGCACAGCCACAGCCTGCCTGGCACAGGCAGAGGAACCAGCTCCTGCCTGCACCCTGTGCAGGGGTGCCCTGGTTTTGCTAGGACAGAGCAAAATTTTTTTCTTAGTAGCTAGACCAGCGCTGTGTTTTGGTTTCAGTGTGGGATTTGGTATCAGAACGTTAATAATACACTAATGTTTTCAATTGTCACTGGAAGATGAAGGACTTTCTAACCTCCCCATGTTTTGCTGGTCTGCAGGTGCAAGTGACTGATGGAGAACAGTAAAATTAGGAAATCCAAACTGGCATTTGGATATGGCAATGGGATGTTCCATATCATATAATGTCATGTTCAGTATACAAATGAGAGTGTGCCAGAAAGCTGGGGGATCTCTCGGGGATTGCTTGGTCTCTCTCTTCCAGAATTGTGGTTTTAGGATTGACTCTGCTTTGGGACTACTCACCAGGGAATGAGCTGGGCATTGGTCAGCAGGTGGTGAGCAACTGCACTATGCACCGCTCATTTGTATATTCCAGTATTACTACTATCATTATTATTGGCATTATTATTTTATTTTTTATTTTATTTCAAAATTTAAATTGTTTTATCTCAACATACAAGTTTTCTCACATTTACCCTTCTGATTCTCTCCCCCTTCCCATCAGGGAGGGTGAGCAAGCAGCTGTGTGGTGTTTGGCTGCCGGCCAGGCTAAAAACACCACAAGTGGTAAGCCTAGCAGCATCCGACACAGGAGCTAAGAACATCACAGGCTATTAGAGAGCTCAAAGAGGGTCTCAAAACCCTCTTTGCCTCTCAAAAACCTTTGCCAAAGGAAGCTGTGGCTGCTCCTCCCTGGAAGTGTTCAAGGCCAGGTTGGATGAGACTTTGAGCAACCTGGTCTAGTGGAAGGTGTCCCTGCTGATGGCAGGGGGGTTGGAAATGGATGAGCTTTAAGGTCCCTTCCAACCCAAACCATTCTATGAAAACAGTGCAAAGCAGCTCCTATCAGCCCAGCCCAGGTGGAGCAGTGCCAGCAAGTAGAGCTCACACCCCAATCACAACCAGAAAAACCCCAACACCAACAGACTCTCATCCATATTTGAACAAGGAGTCCAACAGTTTAAAACACAGAAGGAAAACAGCACAAGCCTGGAAAACACTAGGTGAATAATAGGCAGTACCACCACACTCTGGAGCAACAAGGACCTGGGAAGCATGACCAACACAGTCCCCCCCCAGCCAAGCAGCATCCCTTCCCCTGGTCCCTGCAATGCCCCACTCACAGTTTGTGATCCATGAGCAGGAGAATCATCCCCCATGGGGCCCAATGGCTCTGCTGCCCCCAGGTTTCCAACACTGTGTGAAGAAGGGTCCCAGAGCACCCATAGGGCACCCCTCAGCACCCAAAGAAGAGGAAGGTAAGCACAAAGAATTAAGGAGCTCCTGAGAACTCCTTATATCACATTCTCCTCCCCTTCCTCCCAGCCACACCAAGCTCACTTCATTATCACTTAATTGAGATACAGGTGATGCCCTTCTCTCCCTGCCCACCTGGCAGCCCAGGTTGCTTTCTCCCTGCCCCAAAAGCATGGGATGAGATGCCACCAAGTCCAGGCCACCCCAAAAGTACCACCTCCAGCGAGAGCCTTGGCTGCTATTGCAAGAAAAAGGAGAGGGTGGTGGGAGAGGCAGGGATGTGGAGCGACATGGCAGCTCCTACACGAGTGGGCAGAGCAGATTCCCCCAGGCCACCCTGCTCCCCACTACCACCAGCCTTTTGTGAATATGGAGGTTTCCTCTGCAAAAAGGTGAGATGCAAAAAGTAGCCCCTCTGCAAAGTGGCCGAGCCCTCAGGAGGAGCCTTCAGGCAGGGAAAGGAGAGGGAAGGGCTGAGGAAGGATAAATAAAAGGAAGAATCTGTCTGGGAAAGTTGGGAAAGAGCTGAAGCAAAAGACATTTTCTGGGAGTTGCAAGAACACCGTCAACTCGAGTCTCGTCACGCTGGACGTGTCAGCTCCGGTTGGGCGCGAGGCTGAGACGCCGGTTCCCGGGGTGCCTGGTTTCTCCAGCCCCCCGCCAACCCCCCTTTCCTTGTCATGGCGATGGTAGTACCGCTGGCAATATTGACAGCCAGAAGGATTGCTCATTTCCCACAGCCCCACAAGGTAAATTAAAAAAAGGAAAAGTCAAAGCTATCTCTGGCTGCTCGCACTTGGGGAGTCCCAACTCAATACATCTTGGTTACTCACAAAAAGATGCTTATTAATAAGCTAGAAAGGCAAAGTTAGTTCTGCAGGCTGTGGGGTCACCAGGTAGAGGATTGCTTACTTTGCAAAGACTTTGAGGGGTTGGGTGCCTGGGCAAAAAGAGAGACTCCAGGGGCCTGTTTACAGCTCGTGGTGGCTGTGGCAG
>NW_010332849.1:0-223 GCF_000700745.2 Antrostomus carolinensis | reverse complement strand
GCTCCTGGTGCTTCCTCACTCTCCTGCCTGACACCGGCAATGTAATCTTCTGCCTGCTCTTTGCCCTGCTGGGCATCTTCTCTGTGCTGCTCTCCTTCATCTTCAACACAGTGAGTGTGGTGACACTCTGCCGTGTCTACCATGACCGGGAATCCGTGCAGCGGCGCCGCGACAGCGAGGTGGAGCTGATGGTGCCGCTTGTGGGACCCCTGATCATTGCCAC
>NW_010332848.1:0-609 GCF_000700745.2 Antrostomus carolinensis | reverse complement strand
CGTGCTGGTGATCCGCGCCAGCATCGTCCGCCACATGGACAATGTCATCGACATGCTCATCTGCAGCTCCGTCGTGTCCTCCCTCTCCTTCCTGGGGGTCATCGCCGTGGACCGCTACATCACCATCTTCTACGCCCTTCGCTACCACAGCATCATGACGCTGCAACGGGCCGTGGTGACCATGGCCAGCGTCTGGTTGGCCAGCACCGTCTCCAGCACCGTCTTCATCACCTACTACCGCAACAACGCCATCCTCCTCTGCCTCATCGGCTTCTTCCTCTTCATGCTGGTCCTCATGCTGGTGCTCTACATCCACATGTTCGCTCTGGCCCCCCATCCAGCCAGCAGAAGCAGCCCACCGTCTACCGCAGCAGCAGCTTGAAGGGAGCCGTCACCCTCACCATCCTCCTGGGTGTCTTCTTCATCTGCTGGGGACCCTTCTTCTTCCACCTCATCCTCATCGTCACCTGTCCCACCAACCCTTTCTGCACCTGCTTCTTCAGCTACTTCAACCTTTTCCTCATCCTCATCATCTGTAACTCGGTGGTTGACCCCCTCATTTACGCCTTCCGGAGCCGGGAGCTCTGGCGGACACTGCGGGAGGTGGTG
>NW_010332847.1:0-55988 GCF_000700745.2 Antrostomus carolinensis | reverse complement strand
ATCCCCAACATTCTGTGATTCTGTGAACTATACAGAACTGTGTTTGAAAGGGACAGGAATAAAATCTATTGGTTTTTCTTATTTTTGCTGGAATTCTCTGTAGAAGAGAAGAACAGCATTTTGCTTTTTCTCACATTCTTGTGCTTTATTTTCTCCAACAGTAACTAGCAAATTACTTTTTGGAATTTTTTGCCTTTTTTAAGGGATAGACATTAAAATAAATGGATGAGGTTAAGCAAAGACTAGAGATTTGTGATGTGTGTTGGGGTTTGTGTTTCTAAATTGTGAAGCATTTTAGACAAATGTTTCCATCAAGTAAAATAACCATTAAAAAGCACTTTTGAAATGTAACTTTTGCATAGATGAATTTTTCTTTTCAGTTAAGAAAATACAGTATTTTAAGATATAAATAGAGACCCTCTTCTCTTATCTCTACACTTATTGGTGAAAATGTCTTCACATCTATATCTTACTACTTATTTCTACTGAATTTCTTGTTTCAATTTGCCAGCAATTGAAATAATGTTACAAATTCATTATCTTTTGTTCAAACAAAGCAAGAATGAAACAAGAAGGCTGGTTATCACTGTGCAAGAGCTCAATGGAATAACAAATGAGCAGATTAATTTTTAATATTGAAATAATTCCTTACCGGACACAGTTTTCCTCTGAGAAAAATTTAAAACTTCAGCTGTCCCCTTAAAAAGAAATGCACGTATTGCAACTTGACATTTTTCACTCACATAGGTTTTAAACTAAATTATGTTCAGAATTAGGCAGTATGTCTTATATGTTATGTTGTCACATTAATATTTAGGCATTGGACGGTTTCCTGTTTGTTGTAAATCGAGATGGGAACATAGTATTTGTTTCAGAAAATGTCACACAGTATCTGCAATATAAACAAGAAGATTTGGTTAATACAAGTGTCTACGGTATCTTGCATGAAGAGGACCGGAAGGACTTTCTTAAGAACTTACCGAAGTCTTCAGGTAATGAAAGCTGACTTACTGCACTGTTACTAAGCTATTTGAAATCAATCAGAGAAGAAAACAGCTTGTAATGGATAACCTTTCAAAACAAATTACTTACACAAAGAATATTTGACTATAGAAGTATGTTACTCTTCAAAAATATTACTGTGTTCTTACTAAAGCACACCACTAGAAATAAATGTGCTGGAATTTCACATAGTACTTTGGCCTTTGCAATTTGTTTACATATAACTTAAAACAAGAATACTAAGGGAACATGTTGCCTAAAGCCACAAGCCTAGCAGAGGGAACTGCTTATTTTTTAAATATGTGAATGACTTTTCAGCTGTCCTTCAAGTGACTTGAGTGTCATGTAATTGGGAAAGAGGGTTTTTTACTTGGTTCTCAATGCTACGATTTCCAAGGTAACTGATGGTATATTGAGAAAGCATCTTAAAATATTATTTAATCTCTTTAATCTAGGAAAAAGGTATCTAAATTAAGAAAAATCAGTTATGAATTGATTTTTTTCTGAAGATCTTTATAAATTCTTACTGTGTTCTTTTAAGTTAATGGAGTTGCTTGGACCAACGAAACACCTAGACAGAAAAGTCACACATTCAATTGCCGGATGCTGGTGAAAACCTCTCATGATCTTTTGGAAGATGTAGGCGGCCACCAGGATATACGTCAAAGATATGAAACAATGCAGTGCTTTGCTTTATCTCAGCCAAGAGCCATGATGGAAGAGGGGGAAGGTAGGAAATTTTGTGGAATTACTGTGCAGAAAAGAAATCTCCAAGTAAAGCTATTTGGTATGAAATCTGTAGCTTCTGCAATCCATTTTTAAGTAAGCAGGAACAGAATACAAAACCTTAAATTCTTATTGTTTATACTTCTATTTTAACAATGAAGGACACTTCAGCTATTTCATTAGATACATTAATAGAATACAACAGGAGAGAAATTAAAGAATAAACTTTTTTTTTTTTTTTAAATACAGATTTGCAGTCCTGTATGATTTGTGTGGCACGTCGCATCACAACTGCAGAAAGAGTATTTCTAACAAATCCAGAGAGCTTTATTACAAGACATGATCTTTCAGGTGAGAAATGTACCCAAGATGAAGGTATGAAGGTATCTTTTTGTTTTTGTCTGTGTGCTCTTGTTTTAAATCAAGTATGTAAATAAATCATGTATCTGTAGTGACTAGCAGAATTCATACTGAGAATTCCCAATGGGTTTTTGCAATATACCTCTGTTGGCAGTGGGGTATAACAAGAACAGTGTTATACATTTAATGTAACAGTGTTAGACATTTTCTGTCTCTATGCTATTGTTTGGCAGCCAGGTATAAAGCATAACTTGTCTTTTAACTTGGCAGCATTTCCAGTGGTTGTCATCGTGCTTTCCTTTACACATAAGATATATTTTAAATCATAAGTGAAGCTAATGGAAGTTCTTTAGAACTGTATTTTCTACAGTACATGAGCTAATGTTTAAAGTGTTTTATGCTGTTTAAATTGAAATACTTAGACAATCTAGATGGGGCTTTTTCAGATGCTGTTTGGTGTTTAATATGATAATTTGTGGATGTAGTTGGTCAGTATTTTTTAAAATTTTACTGTGTATCCATCCTTTGGGTGCCTGTAACCAGAGACTCTTTTCTAAAGCTCTGGCATTAACCTTAATGTGAGTGCTTAACATCCTCTTATTCAGTTTAATCTAAATTACTTCGAAAACTGATGTTTTAACAAGCAGCATCATTTTTTCATATAGCAGATAATTCATAAATGTCACTTCTGCATACTCAAAATTTGGTGTTAGGCTGATGAACAATTAAAATGGTTATATTGGAGCCTTCTGAAATGTCCCATACTGATACAAAAGGGTTGGCATAGTCATGAAGAGTGTAACTTGTGTATTTTCTTTTCTGTTATAGGCAAACTTGTCAACATTGATACAAACTCATTACGGTCTTCCATGAGACCTGGCTTTGAAGATATAATTCGTCGGTGTATTCAGAGGTTCTTATGCCATAATGATGGACAGTCATGGTCAAACAAACGCCACTATCATGAAGGTACAAGTCTGTTTGCAGTGTTGGTCGTACTGCTTCTCCTAGTAGCTGCATTTTTCTGAAAAACCAAGATTATAATTCTGCCTGTGTTCATTTTTTTCATATTTTTGTTAGTGTTAATTGCTGTGACTCATATTTACAAGTTGAAGGAGGATAACCTCTTGAGAAATAGGAATCCTAACAGAAATTATTTGGTTTTTGTAATGTATCTTTTTTGGCAATTTCCATGGAAAATATCAGATACGTGATCTGGTATGGGAGCCCAAAGTAATCTGTTTTACCACAGGTGGATATAGCAATGACAGTGACAGCTACGTTTCTGTAATAACATGTAATCCTTAATTATCATTAGCTGTTAGCTTTGTTTAACATAAGTTTGACTGACTTTTATTTTAATTCATCCTTTCTTCTGTTAAAGGTTTCCTCACTAAAAGAGATAACAATTGTGTTGAGGCCTTTTTCTTATTCAAGGCACAAGGTGTCAAAATATTTTCAGTGTTCCAGTGTTATGTGTTTTGTAATGCTAATTTTGTAATCCTGATAGATAAAGTGAAGTACAGCCACTGTCTTCAGTAAGAGAGATAACATTTTATAAGTTTTCTAAACTCTAGTCTTTTTGAAGGATTCATGAAGTAATTCAAGTAGAGGGAGTATTAAATAAAGAGAAACTCATACTGCCAGAAAATGGAGTTTCCATCCCATGGGAAGTTCTTCAACTTAACTGACTAATTAAATCCTAAATTAAGAAGGATTTGGAGCTCGGATTAAAAGTAATGGTTTCCACGATTTTTTGATGGAAATAAAACTTCTAAACTTAAAAAGACTTAATCTGAAGTCTTCCAAGTTTTATTTCTATTCCATATTAATTACCTTTATATTTTAGTGCAATTAATACTTAAGTGTTGGTTAGTCCTTCTCCCCAAGGAGAAGCCATGGAAACCTATTAACCTGGCCTTGGAAATCTGTTAAAAAATGTAGAACTTTGCCAGCTGGGCATAGTGAGCACAAAATACTGCGGCATCAAAATAATCTTGTTTGCTTTTATCTTCCCTCTACAATCTAGGAGAAAATGTGGTATACTTCATTTTTCTGAATATCTGTCTTGGATGTGTCCTTTTTTTTTAACATCGTCAGGAAATGAAGGGTATTGTGTTAAAAATCTGTAGAGTGCATATTAATAATTCTTGCATTTTCAAATTCAAACTATATTTATGTACTTTTTTTGCAGCTTATACACAAGGTCATGCTGAAACACCATTGTATCGGTTTTCTCTAGCGGATGGAACTATAGTGACAGCACAAACGAAGAGTAAACTATTTCGAAATCCTGTAACTAATGACCGCCATGGATTTGTCTCTACCCATTTTCTTCAAAGGTGAAATCAGTGGTATCTGTTTGTCATTTAAGTGTCGTAGCTTTCAAAAATATATCTGACCTTGAAGATACCTGGAAAAAAAATAGTATGCCAAAATATTTTAACTGATTAAAACTCAAGCAGAGAGAGCATAATTTGGGAAGCAGAGTTACACAGCATCCAAATAAATGTGTCAGCCTAACACTGGCACTCCCAACTTAACTGTGTGGCAGAACGACAGTCACAGTCAAACAGAGAGGATTTTCCTCAGTACCTGCATGGAGCCGGTATTATGTGTTCATTATTCTTTAGGGTTAACATTTCTAATGATGAAACAATGAAAATAGAAATGCTCAGTCACATGCTTTATCTTAGTCTCTTTAATTGCGGGCCAATTAAAAAGACAACAAAACCCCCTCAGATGCATCATTGATGACTCAGTTAAATGTACCTTAAATAGCACTTCCTGTGACCTGTTCTTGTTGATTGCAAGAATAATTGAAATGCCACTCTGGAGGGACTCTGTCTGCTTCTGGCATTAATGTGCCTCCAGATGCTGAAAAATGAGTAGCTGAGATTGTTCAGGGCATCATTAGTGTGCACAGTAGACTGGTGTCATGCATTCACTCAGGAAGGGAGTCAAAGAAGGAAGATGTTTAAACTGATAAATCTGACTAATGACTGTTGATGAAAGCCTTTTGAAGGGGTGATACTGTAGGTACTTATAACTCAAATCACCTAAAGGACCAAGCACTTCTGTAATGAATAAATGAGTGGCACGGCTTAGTTCTGCTTTTGTGGAAGCTTGAATTCTCACTGCTCTTTTTGAAAAAATATTTGAAAAATTATTTAATTATGTTATTCTGTCTTGGTAGCACTTGATTCCAAATAAGGTTTTAATTGGTTTTCTTGGGGTTTCTGGGGATGTTGTTGAACTTACAGAGAACAAAATGGATATCGGCCAAATCCTAATTCAGTTGGGCAAAACGTGAGAACACCTGTGGCTGGAAACACAAATTCTGTTGGTGGTCTTATGAACATGTCACCTGGTCAAGGCATGCCAATGCAGAACAGGAACTATGGTATGGGAGATCCCAATGCAGTGGGTCAGCTGAGCAGCACTCGATATGGAGGCCCTGGTAATATGGGGCCAGTGAACTCTGGACCCGGGATGCAGTCCTCTGCTTATCAGAACAACAGTTATGGGCTAAATATAAGTAGCCCACCACATGGTAGTCCTGGTTTAACTTCCAACCAACAGAATCTAATGATATCTCCCAGGAATCGAGGGAGTCCAAAAATGAATTCACATCAGTTTTCTCCAGTTACAGGTAATCTATAAGCTCCTTCTTTTTTTTTTTTTTTTTTTTTTTTAGCTCTTTTCTCACTTTTATGTGAATTCCATTTTTCATCCTTTTTAACAGTTCTATGTGACCCTGTATGTGTTACTGAAATGTAGTATATCTAATTTCATAGTACAAATTTATTTGAAAATTAACTCAATGTGGCAGTCATACATAATCCAAAGGAAAAGTAGATACAGACAGTACTGTACTGTAATAAGTTTGATCTCTGTCATGTGATACAGGTATGCACTCTCCAATGGGATCTGCCAGCAACACCAGCAACAGCACTTTTTCAAGCAGTTCTCTTAGTGCTCTTCAAGCCATTAGTGAGGGTGTTGGAACTTCCCTTTTATCAACACTTTCTTCACCAGGTCCAAAACTGGATAATTCACCAAACGTAAGCATAGCTCAGCAAAGTAAAACGAGTACCCAGGACTCCAAAAGCCCTTCTAGTTTGTATTGTGAACAAAACCAAGTGGAAAGTTCCATCTGCCAGTCTAACAGCAGAGATCTCCTTAGTGAAAAAGATAGTAAAGAGGGGAATCTGGAGGCATCTGAAAGTCAGAGGGGACCGTCTGAAAGCAAGGGGCATAAAAAACTGCTTCAGCTACTCACGTGCTCCTCAGATGAAAGAGGACATTCTACAGCATCAAACTCACCTTTAGACTCAAATTGTAAAGAACCTTCCACCAACGTTACCAGTCCTTCAGGAGTTTCCTCATCAACATCTGGAGGGGTATCTTCCTCCTCAAACATGCATGGGTCGCTCCTGCAAGAGAAGCATAGGATTTTGCATAAATTGTTGCAGAATGGCAATTCTCCTGCAGAGGTAGCCAAGATCACAGCTGAAGCTACTGGTAAAGACACATATCATGATACTAGTAACACAGCCCCCTGTGGAGAAGGCACTGTCAAACAGGAACAACTGAGCCCAAAGAAGAAGGAAAACAATGCTTTACTAAGATATCTGTTAGATAAAGATGACGTTAAGGACCCGCTTTCCAAAGAGTTGAAGCCTAAAGTAGAAAGTGTGGACAATAAAATGGGGCAATGCAGTAGTTCTACAATTCCTACTTCGAGTCAAGAAAAAGAGATGAAAATAAAAACAGAACCAACGGAGGAGGTACAGTATAATGTAAAATGGTGGTAGTGAACAAACCACTATTTTCTTATTACAGTGAATGGCTAAAAATAGAACACTTCAGTATGTTTGTGTAAATGTTTCTAAAAGTTCTGTGCAAATGGTGTGAAATTGTATGCTCAGGCTTTATTGTAACTGTTAAAGCACAAGGAGAACTACAGGATTTGTGTATAACCAAATGTGCTGGACTGAAGTCCTAGACTAAAGTTATCTTTAAGTTATGGTATGATTAAGGTATCATGTATTTACAAATTATTGCATAAAACCAAATCTTTGACATCTGCCATTTCACCTTGCACATACTTATTTTTATGGCTTATTAGGAAACAGAGCTGTAAGTGCCTCTGTAATTAGTTGGCAATAAAATAGCAAAAGGTAAAACTTACATGATTTTGTTTTGAAAATACAAACAATACACAAAAATGTGCAATACTTAAAATTAACTATAGATATTTTTTTTTAGTTCATTCATTGGTTTTAGCACTCTTTTTTTCCCTTAAATTTGGGAAAATGTTGTTCCAAAAATATATATAATCAGCATTCAAATAAATATATGTATATTTATTTGTTTCAATGTTTCTAGAGTTGAAAATCCAAGAAATGTATAACAAGATATAACAAACTACTTCACCATGGAGCAACTCTCCTGAAAGCAGTGGTATACTTGTTAGGGACAGCTGTTCTTAAAAGAAATATTATCTACACTTTATAATTTTGTATTTAGTTTCTAAGTCACACTGGAACTTCTTCAAAATAAATAATACTGGTCAGTATGTCAGTTTACTGCAAACATGTTGATATCTTAGAATTTGGATTTCCCAATAACTATGTAAATAAAAAATTACTGCACATTTTTTATATTAGTTAATGGCTGACTATAAATGAAACACCCTGTAGCATTTTTTTGAGTACCACTTGCGGAAAAGTCACTAACAATTGGGTAATGGTACCCAATGTGTAGTTTCAGTACTTGCTCCTTGAGATCTAATTAACATATTGAGGGAAGCTTGGTTTGTGAAGATATGAATCCACTACATATGCAATTCTTTTTCTGTTAAAACTGCATCTTATGCTAAAGCTGCATTTAAAGACAATTTTTAAAAGATTTTCTGATTGACCAGAAAAATCTGTGGGTACTTTTCATGTGTTGTTGTGTTTACCAGTAATCAAGTTAGGCTTTTTTGTACATGACAAATACATTATTTATCACTGAATGGTATGCATTCTTGACATTGTTTGCTCTCATTAGTGCTTTTATCTTTGTAATTTGTGATGACTGAAACATTTCTATTCAAAGATGCCTTTCCTTTTATTTATGTATACTTTCTCCTAATTCTCAAAATTAACCAAGCAAAATACTCTAAAAAAATGTAACTAAATGATATCTGAAGTTCTCTGGAAATGGTACTGCCCAAGGACTGTCAGGGAACTACAACATTTGTCTCCCAGAAATATCTTTCAAGATTAGTGAGAATCTCAATAAAAGCTGAAGAATGGCCATATGATAGTAAATAACCTTGGTATTTTACTGCTTCATTTTCAGATGAGTGGAGACTTGGATAATTTGGATGCAATTCTAGGTGATCTGACTAGTTCAGATTTTTACAATAATGCTATGTCTGCAAATGGAAATAACCTTGGAACAAAGCAAGCCTTATTTCCAGGAAATGCCCTATCGGGTAAGGAATTTAATCTATTATCACTTTGGTTTTAAAATTAGAGTAAAATGTACTTTCTATTTAAAACGCAGTTTCATGCATCTTTTAATTCTTTAACAGGTATGAGGAGCCCCCAGTCTGTGCAGAATACTCGCCCACCTTTCAACAGAGCCATGTCTTTAGACAGCCCTGCGGTCTCAAGTGCTCCAGTGAGGAATGTCAATGCGTTCTCCATGTTACAAAAGCAAAACTTGATGGGTGGAAGTCCAAGAATGATTGAAAACCAGGAAAATTTTGGAGCAAATCTAGGTTTGTTGGTTGTGTATAAATAGTTTGTAAAGGGAAAAGCTTTAATGTAAAAAAAAAACGTTGCGAGATCATAATATGAGTTTTGGTTAGAAGAAACCCTAATGTTAAAGAATATTAATTTTAGCATTAGCATATAAATACTTTTTAATTATTATCCCTACCTAAAATGATAAGAAAATGTTTACCATCTATGTGTTATTACCAGTAATTTACTTTTGTTTAGTAGTTAAATTATTTTTACTATTGAGTTTTGACTTTAACACGTAGTTTTGTTATACAGAAACAAGAACAGATCACAATAACAGTCAGCAATTAATATTTTTAAATGTATTTAGATGGATATGGTTCTTTGATTTAAAACTCTGCATGATAAACTTTAGATGTTTTTGTTAGGAGTTCAGTGAATTACTCTGTCATTGGCAGGTGTCCTTGTTGGTAAAACAAAACAAAAACCCATAAAAATAATTCTAAACCCAAAATCTGTAATGTATTCTAGATGAAAAATTATTGTATCTTCTGCTCTTCATTATAGCAAGTGCTCCCAACAGAACTGTCGCTATGAATCAGCATCAGTCAGGAGACTGGGGTTTGCCAAACTCCAAGGTGAACAGACTGGAACCAACAAGTTCTGCTTCGATGCTGAGACCAGGACCCGAGTTCAGTGTGTCCCTTCCCAGAGCCACAGTGGGTGGCTCTATGGCTGGGCTGCCCGTTCGCTCTAACAGCATACCTGGGACAAGGCCAATGCTGCAGCAGCAAATGATTCACATGAGTAAGTTCTTTCCTCTTTGTTGTCCTACCTCACACAATCTCACTAGTTCATTTGTAAGCATTCATCATCAGAATCTTTTAGTTTTGGTAGAATGCTAGCTTTTCATCCAAAGGCTTTTTGAGGTAGAAGCTGTTCCCTGACTGGGACATTTGATGACCTTTTGGTGTTCTTTTTGGTTTCTTCTGACAATATCTGTGTGTTTCATACACAGATAATTCATGCTGAGTCTCCAGATCTTTTGGGGATTATTTCTAGGTTTTTCTATTTCTTTAGTGCAGTACTTCTCTGCTAAATTCCAGGAACTAAATACCATCTATTAATATATATGAAGATACCACTATTCTGTCATTTAATTCATTGTATTTTATATAAATGTTTTTTTTTTTGCTGTTAAATATTTGGTAATCAGGGCTTTTTAAAGCTTTTTCTTAAGTATTTAAAAATTCTTCTCACATGGAGTCTCCAAATTTCATATAACACCACACTGCAAGTACAGGTTCTCTTTTAAGTATTCATGTTTGCATGGGAGAAAATAAACTGCATGTGTAAAGTATGAAGAGAGCCTTAAAGCCTGTGGGTTTTTTTCTGTTCTATATCTCTAACAAAGGTTTAGCCTAGAGCTGAAGTTGTCTTGTCTAATATGCCAATTCTGGCATGCCCCAAAAAGGGCCAAAACAGACAGCAGCATTCCTTTTTAAGTTTTGTGTCATGGAAAGCTCCCAGGGCTGTTACCAGTTCTCTTAAACAGATTTACTGTGTCAATGTGACATGTGGATCTAAGGCTAAATCAGAAAGAAA
Source organism: Antrostomus carolinensis (assembly GCF_000700745.2). NCBI lineage: Eukaryota > Metazoa > Chordata > Aves > Caprimulgiformes > Caprimulgidae > Antrostomus > Antrostomus carolinensis. The sequence goes on along the minus strand of NW_010332847.1, from coordinate 45,555 downwards.
TTTGTGCAGTCCTGACTGAGTCAGATTTCCTCAGTTTAGCTTCCTAGAAATCGTTATTGTTAGGTGATTCCTACAAGTATTGGAAAATAATGGGATGACACAGACTCTCCTATGTAGTGCTGTCTGAATAGGTAGAAGGAAGGCCATGCTCCCAAAGAACCAAATGATATTATGTACCTTCTGTTTTTTTAAATTTTCACCCTGTTTTGGAATTTTAAATGCCAATTGATGATGTCACTGTTACAATGTATATTTGCTAGTACCCAGATTTAATTGGCCAAAGGAGGTTTGTTTTTTTTTTTAATGTAAAGTTGCTTTATCTGTCAAGTTCCTATTTTAGGGGTTTAAGGATTAGAAATAGCAATTCTGCTCTAACAGGGTAGCAGCTTTAGATCATTGTCATATTTAAATCTGTGGTCTATTATATTTCTCAAATGATTTTGAGTTTATTTGCATTTTCAAACATGCTAATGGAAAGGTCATGAAGCTGCTTGACAATCCACAGTGCTTTATACAAACTCTGGGACAGTAAGATGACACCTTTGGTTATTAAAAAACACACAAATGTTTTACCTTGCAGGGCCAAATGAGATAAACATTGGCATGGGGGGGAATCCATATGGACAGCCAGGACCTTCTAACCAACCAGGATCGTGGCCTGATAACATGCTGTCCATGGAGCAAACATCGCGGGGTTCACAAAACAGGTAGAACTGGGGAAGGTTTTAAGATAAGTTAACATACAACTGTTCACTCTTTGTCAGAAGAAATTAAGAAAAAAAAAAAAAAGTAGCATATACAGTGGGGATAAGAGATTGGAGTCAGAATCTATTTCCATTTCTGCTGCTGTTTCCTCATGATATGACACTGGGTATCTTAAGCCAGCTCCACAAAAGGCATTGCTAACAAAGTCAATCAATCCTTGAGTTGGGAGGCATGGAGAAAAGAGTGGGAAAATCTGAAATCATGTCTTTATGGTACATGGAGAAAACAGAATTTATGTGTGTTCAAGGATAGGTGGTTGTTGGCTGCACATTTGAGGACCAAAATTTGGGACTTAAGTTCTTAAGCCTTACTTCTGTCTTCTGGGCAATTATTGTACTTAATCATTTCCAGGTCAATATATTATATGAAAACTATGTATATGCCTTTATAGTCCATAATGGCTGTAATGTTTTTATAGACAATTAGTCAGAAACTCTTTGGATGACCTCTTATGTCCGGCACCGAATATGGAAGGTCAGAATGATGAAAGGGCCCTTTTGGATCAGCTGCACACATTGCTGAGTAATACGGATGTCACAAGTCTGGAAGAAATTGACAGAGCATTAGGAATTCCTGATCTTGTAAACCAGGTAAGTAAACAGATTTCTGTCCATTTATTTTCCAAGAACCTGTATTATTTTGTTACTTCAAAATAAAGTGAGGAGGGGCTCCTCGCTCACTGTGTTTCCTCAATTCCTTTTCTTCATTTTCCTAAACCAGCCTTTGGAAGCATCTACGTTGAGTAGTGATTTTCATTGGAGAAGCTCAGTATTGATTAAATTTCTCGTGCATTACAAAAACATAAAATGGCATCTTCTCATTTAAATTTATTGTAATATGCCTTGGTATATAGGGGGGAGAGTTAGGTGTAAATCATAATTCTATAAGCAGGGACTTGTGTTGGGTTTCTTTAGTATAACTATTGTCAGCTGAGCTAAGGTTGTGAAATATTTGACTGGCAGTGACGTTATTGAGCAGGACATTTCCATCTCCTCCAGTTCCAGCTTGAATTTGCATGGCTAGCAAATAGGAAAAAGAAATTCTATGAATAATTTGGAACTTTCTAAAAACCACAAAATCACGATGTCATTTGTACAAATAGCAGTTTAAAAGTATGGAAGGGCTTGAATAATGGTACTGATCAGCCTATGTAAGCAGTGTGCAGCAGAACCTTTTTTAAAAAAGTATATCATTAGTAATAACTTTTGCTATTTCATTTGTCTGGAGACAAAACTAATAGTAATCTGTCCACTCCCTGTTGTACCCAAGAAGCTATTGGTTGTTGTGGGCTGTGTTAGCTTTATTGTTTCTTTAGGAATTCCTACTTAGAGAATATACTGCTAGTGAAAACACTTTTCTGTGTGTTGAAGGGCCAAGCTTTGGAACCCAAACAAGATGCGTTTCAAGGTCAGGAATCATCAGTTATGATTGACCAGAAGCCTTCATTATATGGTCAACCCTATCAAGGGCAAGGGGCAGCGATGCCAGGAGGTTTTAGTAACATTCAGGGGCAACAGCCATCCTTTAATGCAGTGATGAATCAGATGAGCCAACAGAGCAATTTTCCACTTCAAAGTATGCATCCTAGAGCAAATGTGATGAGACCTCGAACCAACACACCAAAGCAGCTCCGCATGCAGCTCCAGCAGAGGCTTCAGGGGCAGCAGGTAATCTTTTTCTCCTGCATTTACACTTTTGTCTTGTTTCAGAATGGAATGAGGTGCCCACTGACTGAATTGTGTTGCTTCACAAATATGAAAATTGACGTTACAGCAGATGATTGAAAGGATGGGTCTTTCGTTTTGACAGTGATTTCACACTGACTGCCTAATGGCTGCTGGAGTGAAAGAACCTTTATTAGAACAAATATTTCTCCTTTATCAGCCTCCTTAGCTACGGATTGGATTGGTTCCTGCAGCACACAACATTATTGCTGCTTAAAACAGTGCTCTTGTAGTACATAGCTCTGGATGATCTCGTTATCCATAGTAAGATTTAGTATTTTTTCTGAATCTCTCTGATATCATTAAATGGGTAATTGAATTTCTCCTGCAAATCAAATGTTACTTTCTGTCTGTGTTTTCTAAGTATTTGAGCTCATTGAAATGTGGGTTTGCATTCTATTTATTATTTTGATGTCATTTTTAGATATTTTGTTAGGATGAAAGGTGAGAGAGTAGATACAGCCATGTAGATCTTAACACTGGGTTGAAAGGACTGCTGAAAAAATTGCTGCACGATTTCAGCTTTGAATTCCCCATGTGAAAATGCAGCCCCGATATCAAATACAATGTACAAATATACCCTTCTGCCCAAAGCGTGATTTGGAACAGAGAGATAATCTGCTATATGTTTATTCTTAAAAAGTGTTGATTTTGGGAGACGGAAAAAAAAAAATAGCCACTTTGGAGGGTTTTTCTTTTTGTGTGTTTTTGAGCTGCTTAATTAAATAGTTTGGTACTTCAGGTACATCAAACAGGACAAAAATTAACCCTTGCACTTTATGGATTGAAGAGGTTTGTAAAGAATGTCTTTTGAAGGAGTTGCTGTTACTTTGTTCAGATACTGGTATTTTCAGGCTAATAGTGCTAAAATGTCTTTTTCCAAGTTTATGAATCAGACCCGTCAAGCGCTTGAAATGAAAATGGAAAATCCAGTCAGTGGTAATACGTCAGTGATGAGACCAGTTATGCAGCCACAGGTGGGATCACAGGTAAGTAGTTATTACACCAGCCACCTGAAACAGTCATTTTTAAATAGACACATGTTTTACATATCTGTTTAGAATTTGGCACTTCTTTCATGTTTCACAGCATTCCTTCTTGTCTTGTTTTTCCTCTGTACAATTAAAAAAAAGGTGTTTTTTTAACTCACTTTTTAATGAGATTTCAAAGGGATTTGTTCATTACATCATGCTATCAATATAGTGTGCCAGTAGTCTTTTCTGTGTAGGATGTGATAATCTGCTTTAGCATTTGTTATTACACTAATGCCAACTTAATGAAAACCTTTGTCTGATATTTTCATGATTTTTGTACTGGCTGTGGGTTTTCTGAACTTTCTGTTCTGGTAATGGATATGCCAGGTCTTTTAAAGAGTGTAGGTGGTTTGATTTTGACTGTCTCTAACATGATTTCATTTGTAAAAGTGTTTTCTAATACGATTTTTCTTTTCTTTGGGGGATAGCAGCAAGGTTTTCTTAATGCTCAAATGGTGGCTCAGCGTAACAGGGAGCTAATAAGTCATCATTTTAGACAACAGAGGATGGCAATGATGATGCAGCAGCAACAGCAACCTCAGGCCTTCAGTCCACCACCAAACGTGACTGCCTCAGGAAGCATGGATAGTGCTTTGACAGGCCCTCCAATGGCTCAAGTTCCTCCACAGCAATTCTCCTATTCACCTAATTACGGTACTAGTACTAACATGTTGGTTCTTTGTCTGTCTGGTGTTCTTTTCCCTTCATTTATTATTAATCCAAACTACCTAAATACCAGTCATTGTGAAAAATGGAAAAAAGGATGACTTTTTCCCTTCTTGTTGTTGTAAGAAGATAAACTAAAAGTACTAGGTGATGATAACTGAAGTATATTGTCTGTTCTTTGTCTTTTAAGGAATAAGCCAACAACCTGATCCTGCATTTAGCAGAGTATCAAGCCCTCCCAACCCAATGATGTCATCAAGAATTGGACCCTCCCAGAATCCTATGATGCAGCATCCTCAGACAGCAACAATGTACCAGTCCCCTGAGATGAAGGGCTGGCCATCGGGAAGCATGGCCAGGAGCAGGTGAGCTCAGTTATAACCTAGAGCTCAAAAATTGTCTTTCATTCTGTCAAAAGCAGAAGCTATGTTAAATAGCTTGTAGTAGGAAAAGGATTTAGAAGAGAGAAAAATAATTATATCTCTAGTCACAGAATCACAGAATTTGATTCCCTAACATCCCACAGAATGTTGGGGATTGGAAGGGACCTCGAAAGATCATCCAGTCCAATCCCCCTGCCGGAGCAGGAACCTAAATGAGATCACACAGGAAGGCGTCTGTATTGTCCTTGGTCCTGCTCTGGTTTAGGAAATAGACTGATTATCTGTATCTTATGCTTAGCTCCATTTATTCATATTGGACTTCTGCAATCTTTGTAACAGGAAGCAACATTCAGTCTTTGAATACTGAAAAAAATAACTTGAGGGGGAAATAAACACTTTCAGAATAGCATTACAATGTACAACCCTAACAGAAGCCTCCAAAAGGTTCCAACAGGAAATGCATACACATTCTGTGTGCATCTAAAAATTCAAAATTCCTTTTGGAAGGGAAACTTCTGTTTCTGCGTTAAACAGATATTAGGTAAAAACTCTTTTTACATTTACTTGTTTCTATGTTTCATGTGTTGAGAGGTGGGGTAGGGAAGGCGATGTATCTGTGTGTGAACTTCTTGGAAGGTAATTTTATTTGTCCTTCAGTTCTTTCCCACAGCAGCAGTTCAGCCATCAAGGTAATCCAGCAGCGTACAGTATGATGCACATGAATGGCAGCAGTGGCCATATTGGACAGATGAATATTAATACCATGCCTATGTCAGGGATGCCTATGGGTCCAGACCAGGTGAGTTGCACATAAAGATTGATGAAAAGATCTGTCGACTCTTTTCCCATTGAGTACAATTTGCTTCAAGCCATTCTTCTGGCACAAGCCTGTTCTCAGTTACCCTGTTGGCATTTACATCTGTGAACTTACCATTTGTATGTCCCAAAAGATACCTTATTTTTATGATATTTAAATCAAATCCATGATGAACCCAAGTCGTATGCTGTGATTAGCTGTTGACTTTGAAGTATCATAGGTAGAATCAAGGCTTAAACTGCACAAAGGATGATTTAAATACTTCTGAGCCTAGAGGAACCCCAGAGACCAAAACACAGAGATTGTGCAAAGCATCTTCAGCAGATCCAGAAGAGTGTGTGTATATATAATGGCTCTCATGAGTCAGCCCAAGAATCCTGATAGCACAGTATCTTCCTTCTGGTAGAAGCTGGTGATGATACTTCCCCTTGTAATACCTTAGAATAGCTTGTGTATGCACAGCAAGAAACTATGGAAAACTTAGGCCCCTTAGGGACAAATGAGCTAATAACAGGCACTGCACAGAAGGCTGGAATACTGAATATACTTCTGCTGTAATCTTTCCACAAAATACCAAGGGGTGAGCAACGTAATATTGAGATAAGCTAAATTTATTCAAGTAGAAAATACCTCATGAAATTTTGTCTAAGGTACCTAAGGAAGCAGCCAAAATAATCTGACAACTTCTGGGGCATAAGTAAGGTACTAGAGGACCTTGATATAACAAGTACCTTTATAAAGAGAGGAAAATGAAGGTGAAATGTCAGATTTTCCAAACCCACATGCCATACAGTGAAGATACCCAAATAAAGGGTTTAGGAAATTCTGGAACAGCATTTATTTTCTACAAATTTATCTTCACAGTGGTCGCTATTCTTCTCCTTAGAAACTGACTCACAGTACTTTCCTCCTCAATATGCAGTATGTTGACCAGTTTTTTCAGCAAAGGTGTTTTTTATTTTCTCTGAATACTTCTTCTTTTCTTTAACAGAAATACTGCTGACACCTAGAACCGTATCTTCAGACAAGAATGCGCTGTATTAATGATGCACTAGTATTATAAAGGAAAGCTACGCATTCTTCATGGCAACTAGTTCTGGCCTTACGGAAATAAGTGATTTTTCCTGTTAATCACCACGATGTCCTCAGTTACTTAATTCAGAGGGAAAAAAAACAAACCCAAACAACAAACCTAACAAAAATACATTTTAGTAGAAGCAGTCTCTGTATTACTGTATATTGTGGTGTACAAAAAAAGTCATAAATATTTTTGGCGCTCTGCCTCTAGAAATGTGAATTTGGCAATGGCATTTCAGTAGATAGGATGGGTAGACTCCAGGTATACCTGATCTATTTACTGTCGCTATCCAAAGCCCTTTAACTACAGGCAGACAAAAGTGCCTGGAGAAGTCACGGTGGTAAGAATTTTCTGATTTCTCTAGTACCGATATCTGACAGAGAATGTAGTTCCTAGCCTTGACTCTTTTATATTAATTCCTGAATATAAATGCTGCTTTTAATCTCTTACCCCCAAGAGTCAGGATTTCCCAAGCAAAGTAGCAGTGCAAAATGAATTGGCACGTATTAGTCCAAAATCCTATCCATTGAAGCCAAGGGGTAAAAAGAGAGGCTAATAAATTTAAATTATTTAAAAACAATTGTGACTAATATTTACATATTGATGTGCAGCTGAGTGCACTTTATAAAAGACTATATAATGGATTAATGCAATATCTTTAATAAGGACTTAATATGAAAGTAGGGTGTACTCATGTTCCTTCTCAAACACAATCTCTTAGAATTATTTGAAAAGACTGCATAATGTAATGTTTTCTGTGTGTGGAAATTAGAGCAATAATCTTTCATCTTTTTGAAAATAACTTCAGAAAACTCAAGGCAAGGCACTGCAGTCTGAATCAGAATTTTGCAGTCTTTTTGTGAATACATTTTGTAAATATGATCTTTAAGATAATGTATTATATATATGACTTTTGTAGGTCACTAACTCATTTTTGCAGAGTTTGTGAAGCTAAGTATTTAACAAAATTGATTTCTGTAAACTCAGTGTAGTTGAGGTCCAAATAGAATTTTTTTTTTAATTAAATTTAATGAATTTGAAGCTGGGTGACTTTGGCCCACATTTTCCTCTTCTTTGGTCTTCAACACTTCATTTATTTTTACATCTTTAACATATAGCTTTTTATAAAAGACCAGTTGTTAAATGCTTTCTCCACCTGTGAGCACTTTGTTACATTTCTTTTCACATAAGGCAATTTGGCAAAAAGGCTCTGCATTGTAAGATGTTAGGACTTGCCATGACGGCCACGTCTTTCTATATGTTGCCTTTTCAGTTCATAAATCTGGATTGTGTCTTTTTTTGGTCAATTTTAATGAACTCTAAATGTTCTTCAAAAATGTCTGTCTGTTGCAAAATAGTTGTTGTTACATGACATCCAGAAATCTTTAAGGATATTAAGCCACACTTTAACCAAATGTCTGCACCTCATTGGATTGTTCTAATCATAATGAATGTATTTTCTAAGCAGGTTTCTCTCATATCAGTATTTAAGTCTGGTTACAAATTTATTCATATTATTTGCTGATAGGTTCCCCTCCCCACCATTTTGGTTCCTTGAAGATCCCTTTACAGATTTTCCAGTTTCAGGCAGTTACAACGAGTCAAACCTCTGAACTTCCATAAGGGATGACTCGGAAATGTTTAAGGTGTGTTGTGCTTTTGGTCTGGTGTTCACGGTGTAATGGAAACTGACTTCTCCCAAGTGAGTAAAAAAAAATTATCTGTGTTCTTGATTGCTTCTTCTTGGTACTGTAAGCAAGAGGTGGTTTTATTGTTCAGAATATTCAGTGATCTTCCATTTTAGTAGAAATAACTTTATCTAGAAATATTCTCCAAAAGTTTATTCTTAGCACACAGCCAGTTGTGTTCTAAAGGGAATGTAGATTCAATCGATCTACTTTATGCAACCCTGTCTCTGCAATTAGTGCCGAGTCTATAGATTAGGTGATAGTATTTATTTGAAACCTTCAGTCCAATTCATGTGTGTGTTTTAATGCAAAACTTGTAAAAACCTAAGGAACTTTTATCTGCTTTTTTACTTCTTGGAACATATCTATTTGTTGAGTAAATGCTGCCTACTGAAGTTGAAAGGCAACAATCCCTTGCTTTTTATATCGAACCAGAGTAGAACAATCTTTATATTTTGTAGTTGTTCATTATATTGATGGAAACTACAAACCCTGACTGCTTTCATTAGGTGAGCTCTTAGACAATATACTACTTTATACATTGTGCCCTTTTACTTTTTCTTAAATGAGTGATTCTGTTTATACATCTATGTATAACTGGTACCTGACTGATGTTATAAAGGATCATCATTTTCTCATCTGTGTTTAGAATGTTGGAGCTTTACAGTATCTACTTTTTTGCTGAATCCAAAGATTTTTAGTTTAAACTTGATTAAGAGGGGGAAGGGGGGCATTTTTAAAATGTATTGATGACATCTTTCTTGGCAGCACTGATCCTAAGTACTACATCAGGTTTGAAAATCTTCCTGACTGCAGTAAATAAAACTGAGATCTGTTAAAATTTAATATCTCCCATCAATTCTGTTTTAGTTCTATAGCAGATTCTCCTATATTTAAAAAAAACCCCAAACCTGTGTAACATTTTTCAACAGTAAAAGAACAATTAGCTAGTGCAACAACCTCTGATCACTGCTGCGTAATGAGTGTCATTTTGCTACATCTCTGTTACTCTTTTGATCACAGAAACCATGTTTTAATGAAATTCATTTGTAGTATTTATTTCCAGACTTGGCCTAAAATACTACTTTTAAAGTTGGAAAATCAGGACCCTTTTTTCAGTCATAAGAAAGAAGTATTTGAATGTTGCACCGATTAGCACACATTTTATTTTAGAATTTATGTGCAGACTACCAGATGACAGAATGATACAGCAAGTATGAAACCATGTAATTCTGAGAGCAATATTTTAAAAAATTCTCAGGAGAAGGCATACAGTATTGAGAATTGCATTTAAGTTTAGTTTACATTATAAGTATTGCTTGAAATATCTGTATTTTGCAAAACAGAAAAATCACGGAGACTGATTTATAAAAGAGTTGGTTGTAAGGTATTACTGCTCTTCTGATTTTTGTGTTTGGATGTTAATAATAATGTAAATAAAGGTTTCTATTTAAAATTGGAACTTGGTGACGCAGTGTATTAGCTGGCTGATAACTGTATCCTGGAAAGGTCAGAGAAAAATCCAGTGCTACTACTGAAGAAAGCTATGGATAGTGAATGATTTAAATTTTTGCCCTAATTGGCCATAAAAGCGAAGGGAATGACAACTTTGACCTTTCACCTCTAAGACCCATTTAGCAACTGAAGTTGCATTAACATTGCCTGGAATTTGTGTCTTTTTCAGTGTAAAAAGCAGCCTTTAGCAGAGCTGAAAAGAGAAGAGGTGGTAGCTTTCCCCATAACTTGGCAGCAACCTACCTTTCCTAAAACAGCGGCTGCTGCTGCTTGTGTCACACACAAGCCCCACAGCTCAGTGTTTGTATAACGGGACGGGGTCAGTTCTCAGGCTTCTGACTGACAGGTAACACTGGCCACGCAGGACAGTGATACGCCCTCGGCAAAGACAACAGGCTGAACACAAACAAAAGGTAAGTGCAAATTTTTTTTTAATCTAACCTAGTATTCTTTCTGCATACTCACTGGGAATGGTAAAAAGCTAGCACTTTTCTCTGGAAAGCAGCAAAAATGTGTTTCTACTGCTGAGTTCAAAGTCAGTATTTTTTACTTATTTGTATTGCTCCAGGATCTCATCATCTAGCAGATGTTTCTGATAGTCCATGAAATCTGTAACAGGTTATAAACAAAATCTATGGCTAGATTAAGACAATCATATATTACTTCCATAATTAAAAAAAAAAAACTTGCAAGAAGATTTTGGGAAATGTATTTGACTTATTCACATGTGATACAAATACAAGCTCAAGCCTAGTTTTACTATATAGCACATACAATGAGAGACCCCACTGCCACTTTTTGAGTGTGTTGGTTTTTTTTTTTCAAGTATATTTTTTTGAGTATATGGTGAGGATCTATATCCATCGTGAAGTAATTCCACTTGAATTTGTGCAAAACCAGGAAGGCTACCAAAATAGTTTCCATGATGTGTTTTTACACTGGGTTTCTAGGAGTGCAGGCTAAGTTTGTGTTTTGAAAAAAAGTACCTCTTTGTTAACAGTGAAGGCCACAGCTGGTCGAGTCTGTCACGTGAGCTCCCTCCTGCATGTGCCTTTAAAACAGGTTGCAGGGTAACATGAAAAAAATTATAAATACAGATATCACTGCTAGTGCCTGGACTACAATGTATTTAATAATGTCTTTATGAAAATACTCAAATAGACTCTGTACACTGTGCTTCCTTACTAAAATGATGTTTTTTTCCCTTTAAAAGCCTTTAAACAGTAACTGTTATTCAGAACATCTACTTTTCTGTAGACTAACTATAATGAGATTATTTTTTATTGGCTACAAGTATTGAACTTCTTGGAGCTGCCTTTTTAAAAAATAAATGTAAAAGTTTACTACTAAGCAAATGCTGCTTTCTCAAAGGAATTGTTTTGGTTTTGAACATACAGTAGAATATTACCACATAAAAAAACTTCATACAAATCTGATTTCATTAAAATTTAAGATGTACATTTACTGAATTTTTTCAGTACTTTTAAAAATGGATAAATTCTGAAATGTACTATGCAACATTAAGTAACATTTTGAGAAATGGTTTGTGGGCATTCCACTCTTTTTATTAACAAAATTCTTCACAACCTGAAGGAATTTCTCTTCAAACAGTATATTGATCAATATTTACACAACCCCTCAAAAAAATCTGGTGTCCTGTTAGTCAAGGTTTTCTCTAATTTTCCTAGAGGTGCCAACAGGATGGAGAAGTAGACATGGAACTAAAATGTATCCTCAGAGGAAATCTGAGAAATGATCATGGTGTTGAGAATATTCAATGCTGCTCGCTTCAACTCCTGAATCTCTTAAAAGTTCTTTTCCACCATTAACTTTACCCCAGTTAGAAGCAAAAGCATCCATGTTTTCTAAATCTTGCTGTAGAGTTATACTTGGCTTTGAAGTTTTTCTCATGACAACTGAAGATATAGTTGAACTGAAAAATGTTTTATTTCCACTGTCTTTGTGTACACTTTGCCGCCTGGGATGGCAATCCTCTCTGGGATGCGGCTGCATTTCCTCTTCTGTCAGTTCCTGGATCCGTGTTAGTGGTGTCTTCTTGAAGTAAGATGCTTTGTGAAGCAGGTGAGGTATAATCCAAAGCAAAAAGCAGGTACAATAGGGGATTTCAGAGACCTGTATTTCTGACAGCATTTCCCATCATTTCACTGCATCTAATTCACTCACCAGTGCAAACGTTCTATCTATTTCAGCCTCAGCGTTTTTCCAGTTCTCCAGGCTAACACGATGATTCTTTCTGAAGTCAGACACGTTTTCATTTAGTCTGTACACTGATTCAAGTTCTGGCCAGTTTGTATCCTCATGGAGGTGCAGCAGTTGGGGGAGGTTAGCCCTCCCATCCTTCCCACAGTTGTCCTCTTTAAAATAAAACAAACAGGATTTAGTGTATAACATTCTAGTAGGAAGTGGTTAAAATGTATTTTCAATGGTTCCATGCAGGAAAAACCAATTGAAACACTGTGGACCAGCTAGAAAAACACAGCTGGTGTGTCACAGAAACAATCCATGATGTGTGAAACTTCAACCTGTACAGAACTTGTAGCTCATTAATTCTCGCTTCTTTTGAGTTCTAACACTAGTCTTTGATGTCTTCAACTAGAAATAAAAATATTACCATGAAATGAGCAAATCCTCTTGGGCAAGTTGAGAATGCTGGACTGTGCCTGTTAAGGTACTTTTACATATTTTTTCACTGCACAATTTGAGAGCAACTTAGGATTTTAATGAGCTGAAGTCTGAACTGTTTAAGGGGAGATACAGAGCCAGTAACTGGCATGGCAAAGGTAACTATTTTTCATGTCTTTAAATTTATATCTCACCTTTGGGCTGTGGCAAGTTGAGAATTGAATATCATCCTCAAGTTTTAAAGGGCAGTAAAGTAAGCAAAAAGCAATCCTAGTTTTAGTATAATGTCAGAATAAAACAAAATGCACAGATCTGTCCTGGAGTCTACTGTGTTCTAACTTGCTTTTTCTGCTCACAACACAAGGCTGTGGTTGGATAAATAGCAAGAAAATACATGATGTACTCTCTCTGCTCTGGGAAATTACAATCAGTTTTGTTCTTTCTGGGTGGTGTGAGAGACCACTAGGCCAGGTAGCTGCTACAAGTTTAAATTTAGACAAAACCAATATAATGGTCTCTTAATTTTTAATGGCAGTTAACCATAATTGGGTTCTTCAACTGAGCATCCACCTTTGCTCAGGTTTGAAATTACCTTGACCTTAACGTTCCTAGATTCCCAGAAAACATGTACCAAGAGGGTTTGTACCGCAGTAGTTCCCTGTAATGATGGCAGCATCATATTTCTTGCATAATTTAGAGGACTTCCCACTTAAGCATTCCATGAGAATAGATGATGATGTTAAAAAAGGTGCTGCATGCAAAAAGAAAAGTGAAGGAGAGAAAGGTAAGGAGAAGCCAATGCTTTTTGTGAACTGCTCCCAACTCACAGTGACTTGGCAGATGATGGTCTCTTCACATCTGGCCACTTTCGACGCTGAAACTGCCTAATTTTCAAGCAGCAAAAGGAGAAAAAAGTTAACCATCACCAAGAAAACCACCAGCACTACAGTCTGAAAGATGAGGAAGGAGAAGAGTTGGGCCTGAATTTTGACTACAAAGATTAGAACATGCTGTGACACTGAAACAGAAATAGCTGCAGTGTTTCCAAGTAACTGGCGTGGAAAGATCTTGCAATGCCATTCCAGGCAGTGTCTGTCCATGTGGTTCCCAATCCCACACTAACTCTAGCATGAAGGTAATACTTGAAAATAATAATTTAACTTAAAAAAAAAAATAATAAATAAATATGTACCTGTACTGCTCGTAGCTCCCATCTTTAAGTCCTAGATGAATTAAAAATAACAGTGTTATTAAGGAACCATCGCCTGCAATGCAGTAAGGCATCAGGTAAGGCACAACTTAAAAAAAGACCCAAGAATATTAACAGATTAGCATGTCTTGCCATGATAAATATTTCCATATGTGGTAACTCTTATATTTGTATTTAATCCCTTGTTCTAGGTAAAATAGGTTGTAAATTGTGATAGATATCTTCTAAACTTTTCTGTAAATATCCTTCAGTGGTGTACTGAAATGCCAAAACCTGCTGATTTTGAAATGTACAGCTCCATGTGGTGCAGGTACTAAATAAGACCTGAAATAATATTTTGGGCTTTGGTGGACTCAGATAACTGTTTTGGGAGTGGAGGTCTTCAAGCTCTAAAGGCTACGATTTTATTAAAACAGCATTTCTTATGTCAACTTAATTGTTCTAAGGGGTATAAGAAATGCAGTTTAAAAAGGAGAAATACAGTAACTGTACCTTCTGGTTTGCTATCATCATTAAACATGGAAAAAAAGAATCACAAGCAGTATAAAAAAACAGATCCAGAAAGAATTTAAGGAATAGGAAAGGGCAAAAAACTAACCTAGAACAAGAGTAAAGGCCAATTTTGGTTTTGGAAGTGAAATCCATTGTTACAAGAGCACATCTCTTGGTAGCACGATGCCATCCTTCTGAGATGTGCTGCTATTTTAAAGTCTAAGAACTGGGAAGTGGCTATTAGGGTATTCTTTCCCTCTCTTAATCAGTTTTGTTCCTTCCTCATCTCCTTCCCCTGCATCTCAGCACTACTCCTCACAATACTAGTTAAGTACCATTCTTCATTTAAGGAATATTACATAACAAATTGAACAAATACAAAAATTTGAGCATGCAGCCATCAACCTCAGCAGGACATCACCAGTATAAACAAATAGTAAAATCCTTTTGACTGATACAAGTTTCATAATGGGAAGTAAGAGCCCCATCTCCTTTGGGGAGTTCTTGAATGTAAGAGAAGCACTTACCCAGATCCATGTTCCTGGTTCTTGGATTGCACTGTTTATACCCTTTGCAGCTTCTCAGTTCCATGAGCTGGACGTGCAGTTGATTGAGAACGTCTCTATCTAGCGTATTCACTGCATTAATTAGCTGCAATAAACAGAGGTTCTTTGTTAGTAACTATTTGCTCTGTAGTTTGGCAACTTTCACTGTGGAATGCAGGTGATTTATTTGCAACAGGAAAAGAAGCCAAATCGTACTATGGTCAGTGATTTAGGCCTTACTTACATCCTGCACCAATATTGTGCTATTTCACTTTATCATCAGTAAGGGACAGGGATGTATTTCTAGAGCTGTTCTGTGATCAGGTACCTGATACGGATCCGTATTGAGATCAAAATACTCCAAAAATCCAGTAGCAAATTCACAAAACAGGAAGTTGTGGGTCTCATTGATTGTCCTCAGACACCAGTATGTGTTGTTGTTGGCACTGGTACAGGCACAGAAAGGGCCCACTGGAAATACAAGAGTTACAGACATAAGCTGCTGTCTTTAGGCACTGTTACTATGTTTTGGTTCTGGTGTTACTTTATTCATAGACAGTTACTCTCTCACTCCTGAGCTCTAAAGCAGCCGACACCTTCCAGCATCCACTTCTTGTTCTGTGCCTACCCAACCCACATGGCATGGCTGATTTCAGGAACATCTTGGCTAGCTGCTTTCCCTGTCTTCTCTGCTTGGGAAACATCCCAGATGGTGAGTTACTACACACAGTTGTACTCTACACAGTATCTGTAGGTTTTTATTTGCAACTGTTTTTGTTTTTAACTCCCTGGCCTTCTGTGCAAGGATAGTGCCAACACATAACAGAGATTATTTAGTATGAGGAAAGCTACATGTCTTTGGCTACAAAACTAATGGTATTGGTCACTTCTAGTAGCCCAGCAGCCCAGCCCAGCCTAGCCAGTACATGCCTACCTAGGACTTAGTTTAAAGTGTCCTTACGTGTCCACAGGGGAGCAGTTTGCCAGTGCTGGTTGTCATGGGTGAAGCAGGTCAGACCAGGCATGCTGCACGTGTCGTTATTTTTTATTCTCTTCAGCAGTTTGCGCAGTTTCTTCTTTCGTCTTTGCTCTCTCAGCAGCCACAGCCTGTCCTTCTCCTGTAGGGCTTTCCTGCACACATGAAACATTAGGGTCATGCAGACTCTGTTATACTTGAACACACCTAAAAAAAAATTAAGCAGCTAATAAAATAAGCTGCTTTGAGGGGAAAAAAAACCCACCTTTTTTTCAATTAAATGGCTTCTCTTCCAAATGTTTCTGAATATAAAACTCTGCAATTCTATGTCACTGGGGAGGGGGTGGGGGAAGCCAAAGGGGCTTATAGGCTTGCCTGAAGTCTGTGATGTGACATTTCCCAAACCAGCAACCTTATCTTGAATTTACAAGCATTTCAACATGGGCTTGGTTCCTTGCCCAGTTATCTGTTTATTCCTTTTAATACAGGATAAATGAAATACCAACTAAGCAAAAGAAGTTGTAACTGGTGCCATCAACCAAATGGTACCATCTTTGCATTTCCTGTGTCAAAGGAACAGACTTTCACTTACTTGAAAGGATGAAGACTAGATCCCTTGTGCCTCAGTTTGCTTTTGTGTTTTGAATGGTAACTGGAAAATAAAAACAGCATTGTTGATGAACAACAGAAAGACAATTGCTCCTGTTCATACCACACTTGGGTACTGGATTTGAAGCAGATTTAATTCAGGGTGACCTCTCCCTTCAGTTTATTCATTCAGGTGTGTGGTGAATACAAAGCAGCCTTGCTAGACTGGGTCAGGCGCTGCTGAGCCTTGTGCTGCTTTCTTTCCTTAGCTCATCTCTGCACAGGGACATCTGGTGCCCTCACACTGTATTGCAATGTGTACCCACAGATGATTCCAGCTACAATCTGCAATTTTAGGTGTCATTGATTCCTGTTTCTCTATACAGGGCAGATAAAATCAATATAATGTAAAATATAATTCAGTTACAACAGTTCTTCAACTGAATATGCACTAATTTGTTCAGCTGAAGACAACCAAACACCACCTTCCTGTCGTTTTCCTTCCGAATGAAAGAATTTAAATACCAGTTGCACTTCGTAGGGTTGGGGCTTTTTTTCCATTGTTACTTCCTAGAAGTTCCAGGAAAACTTTAACAAGCTGCATGGAACTGTCCCAGCAATAGCAGTGTCTAATATATCCCGAGATATGGAAGGTGTAAGCAGGCATACACATCTGAGCTGGGCGGTCCTACTGTTTTGTCTGTCTCCAGCCACTCTTACAGGATTCTGCAGAAATTTCCTTTCTGTGTAGTTTGCAAAGTTAAAAAAGACAAAACAGCCTTAGTGGATGGCAGTATTTTCTGACTGATGAAGTTCATTACACTACCTACACAAATCAGCAACGACAAACTAAGTTCAATAAATGTTATTTTCTAAACAGTACATCAGAATTCAGTTAGTTGTCAGACTAAAAATCCCTTCAAAACAAATCTTTTAGGTTAATAATGCTGTTGGGAGCTTTAATAGATTTAATCCTTATAGCAAATTAACAAAATAAGATTAGTACAGAACTATCTATCTTCAGTCAATTTTTTTATCATGCACAGACACTGGGTATTTCATTAACTGATCCTAAATCCCAATTCAATGCAATTCTGCAACCACTTAAACATATATAATTCAGATGATTAACTTCATTGATTTCAGTGGGATTATTCATCTTAATAATGCTATGCACAAATATAAGTGCTTCCTATACGGGGCTTGAAAAATGTAGCTTTCTTTACATTTACTATAAAACATTCATTATAAAAATAACTTCATCTTCACAGTATATGTTAAATAAACATCAGGTTTTAAAGCAGTAGCTTACAAGACAATATACACATTTTGGGGATTTGCCATTTACAATGATACTGATTTCATTCCAAATGCTTTTTGCCACAGGTTCCATGTATGGGTTGGCATAACCCAAGAAACTGATGTTCTCTGTATTTTAGTGATCTGTTGCAGAATCCATGTAGGTCACAAGGACTACCTACCTCACACAGGGCTGCACCTCCAAGGATTTAAGTGGTACACCCCAAAACTCATTCTGTTGCATCGATGAGACAGGGAAACGTCATCCAAACCTCCCACAGAGGTTACCTAGTTAAAGCTGCTTGTGCTTTTGCATGCATTCAAGTACAGCTGTTTTTGCAATACTTGTACTGCTACTGTGGCTGCTCTACTCTTGGTGACATCTGGCTCCCAGCAGCCTCAGAGATTGCTCTGTGACCACTATGATCTGGAGCAGCTGCTCCTGGATTCTTTCTGAACAGCTTTCTCAGGGGCAAATTCTGTTTGGGTCAACATTTGATTCTGAAAGATTTTCTGCTGTGCTTATTTGCAGAGCAAGAGCTTGCTTGCTCCCCAGAAGGATTCAGATGTGCTTGAACCTTCCTTCCATGCAACTGGTGGGCATTTTGCAAATATTTGGCTATATGAGAAACCAACTATGCAGAGACCTTAATGCATAATCACTATTTAGTATTGCCTGTTGCACTTAAAATTCACAGACTATCTGCACTAGAGAAGGACGATCTGGTGCACTAAGTCAGTGCTGGTTACAAAAATACAGTTACTCTGCATCAACTGTTAAATTGCTGCTTCTCCCACGTGGCAAAACTGCAAAACATTGCAGTAATTGCATCCTGTGAGATAATACATCCAGCCTTGAAGAAACCGAATGGGAAGAAATTCTCTCATCTCTCCCCCCATTAATCCATACACTTTACACTCTATTCTTTTAAAAACATGTTGGTGTAACACTGCACCATATTGACAATTTGCCCTTGTGGAAAGCAAGTTTTCAGAAAAAAAGCCTGTAGCTTAAAGTATTAATCTCTGGTATCTAATAGCAGCATTGCCAGTACAAGAGCATAACTAACCGGTTTATAAACCACATTACACGTCCTGTTACATCATCACCACTTGACACAGAGGCAGTAAAGCCTGGCAGAAGGTGGGCCTTGTACTTCTGCAGCAGTCAGCTGCCCCAGAAAGCATTATACGAGGAGCATAAGCAGGCAGCCACTTAACAAAACAGATTCTGATCTCTCCTGTGAAGGCAGAAATCAGCTACAGTTACATAAGAAATACCTTATCTTGTTACAGTCACACTCTTCAGGTCGCTTCTTCTTCAGATGACCTCTCACCTCCCTCAGGTTTTTTATTTTATTTTGCAAAGTTTCAATCTAAAAAAAAAAGCAAAGATACATGTTAAAAAATACAGCATGAGTTAGTCTAACCTTCTGAAACCCATTCTATTTTCACCAAATGCTTCCTCTTCACCTTCCATGACTCTCACCACTAACAAGCATTTTCAGACCTTTCCAACAGCAAACTACAGCAGGAGGAAACCTCGCTGGTGGTTTGCCTGCTTTGATTGCTGAATGTGAGAGCGGAATGTGGCACTGGGGGAATGGGAGGGCACACAGCTGCAGGTAGATAACTACTCCTGGTTCCACTGAGATTTTTCCTCTTGTGCTCTACAGCACATTTGTGAGGGAAGAAAGGTTACTGAAAGGAAAATGAAGCTGTTAAATTTCAGCCTGTTATGAACCTGAGAAGGGGATGGGGAGGGAGTGCTCTGAAGTTCCCTCTTCAGAGCTTCTGAAAAAGAAAAGCAGCAAAGCTCTGTCATTTTGCATGGCAGTCTTTGCAACGTCTGGCCACATGGAATATGGTTAGCAGTTAATTGTGCCACCCACATGGTTTATTTTTAACTGCCCTTTTTTTTTTTTTTTTCAGTAAATGAAACTCCTGCTTTTGTTCAGTCCAGCTCACACACAGTGAGCTCAGAGCACACATTTCCACTCAGATGGGTATGATGGGCTTCTACCTTGGTTCTTTACACAGCAGAAAAAACCAAAGTAATCCAGTGTGGACAACAAAGTCACTCTAAAACTACCATCAGACATCTAGGAGAAGCACACGGCTGCTGAAGCATAGACCAGAAGGAGTGTTCAGGAAAACTACACAACAAAAATCCAGCCCTGTGACCCTAAATCAGATACACAACAGGAGAGAAATGAGCTCTCATTTTGTCACTCCATATAGCCTACATATTCTGAAGAAAAAAGAATTAGAAGAGTATGGTGATAATAAATTACCCCTTTTTAATCCTAGCAGAGCTAGCAAGTTTTCAGTATCTGTCTGCCTTGCTACACATCAATCTGTACCATAAAAGTTCTTACACAGGACTCTGCTGTGGATTCCTGTAATTTGGTAAGAGATTACAGGAGGTCTTTTCTTTATGCCCCTCTTTGGCATTTGTTCCACCATTATCTGGCCCTTAGAACTCTGCCTCTTTCATACACAACACATGTGAAGGGTTTGAGCTTATAGTCTTCAATATTAGTGACAAAAATGTGTAAGTTTTATAGGCAAATTTCATAGGGCAAATTATCTCGCAGTTTCTTCAAGCTTAAGGAACATGAATTCAGTCCAAAAAGTGCAAGGGTTAAACACAAGCAAGCAAAAGAAACAATTCTAGAAGCACCAAAACTAATGAAGCTCACTTTTCCTTAGGCTTATGTTTGACAGCTGAAGGCCTCTTTTTGAGAGGTACACTGGGGAGCAGGGCTAATAAGATGTGAAAAAGATCCAGATGAAATTTTTCCCAGGATGGGGACGCTTACAAGTCTCTCATTCATCTCTTAGGGCTTTTGACATTTCTCAGCTGTCGCTTCAGTTGTGGTTCTCTCCACTCAGCATCTTGTCTTCAAAAACTTGTAATAACTTAATTATCTCTGAAATACCTATTCTGAAATCAGCCAGCAAGTTCAAAAGGTTCCAGGGAAGGACACAGATACCCAGAGGCAGACAGACACAGTCAGCATGATCCTATCAGCCCACAGAAAACCACACTAAAAACACACACTGGAAATGCGTGACTGATAACATCACTGACCTCGTGGTCAATATGAAGTTTATGGTCCTTCCAAGCTTGCAGTGACCTGTACAGATCTGTGTCACACTGGACGGTATCATTCTCCAGGATATAGCACCTTGGCATGGGAAAGCAAACAATGTTTGTTATAGTGGATACACACATGTACAGAGCAATGCAAACAGCTGGTTTTAATAACACAATTCCAGGACAGATGAGAAGCCAGATTGGGAATGACAAGCAGAGTTCAAAAAACTGATGTTCATTCAAGAGAAGAGTGTGCTATGAGCTGGGAAAGAAGTTTGGGTTTGAGTTGCCATGGAAATTTTTCAGAACTAGAAGAATTCAAGGAGAATATTCCTGTCAAGCAGAACCTGTTGCCTGTTAAATTTCTATATGTAAATTGTGCTGTGCAGAGTTCTTGCTTATTCATTAGGCTGTCTGCATAAATAATCTGCTAACCAGCAAGCACAGAAAGCATTGCTCAGAAGCAATTTCCCTATGCATAATTAAGTGACACCAGGGTATGGGCAAAGATAAAGTACTTTTTATAAGATGTATTACTAAACCATAAAGAAAAGGGGAAAAAAACAAAACAAAATAAATAAATTTTGCTGTTTTCTACAAAGGGATAAAAATTTTTCAAAGATATCTCCCTGACTTCAAAGGCAAAATAACCTCTGACAATTTAAAGTACTTATGTTTCACTAACTTCTAATGCAATCCAGATTTTAAAACTCTTTTAAAAACTAACAAACAAAACTTGCTTGACAGATTTACCTGAGAAGTTTATTAGGGGTTAACAAACACCATGTAGTTTTTTGAATGCTTGTTTAAATTAAAGCTGAGTATTTTCATACTCCTTAATTTTCTTTTAACCACGATGACATGCATGTTGTCCCATTGCATTCTTTTCTGCAAGTGTTCCTGGGGGCTCCTCATGAATTATGTGCAACCTTCCTGACAATTCCTTGTCTGGATTTGGGATTCACCCAATAAGGCAGCAAAAACCAATTTAACTTGTTCCAGAAGAAAAGCACAACAGTGATTTATGGGTCCTGAACATTCACCAGAGCTGGGCTCAGAGGGAGCAATTCTCTGATGCCAACCTAGCTGCGTTTCCTTGTATTAGCCAGTCTCTAACTCTGTAAACAGAAGTCAAATGGAAACCACAGATTTCAACAGCAGCTAACTGCCTCATGCATGTTTATATGAGCCAGTCATTAAACAATTTAATGAATGTAATCAATAATGATCGGTGGATTTCCTGATAATTCGCAAGCAGAAATGGTGACTAAACTAATTAAGTGTAGCTGAAGATACATCATCAGCCCCTAGACTTGCACACTGAGGAACAGACTTTTAGCTATTAGAGTGCCCAGACAATGTTCCATTTCCCAAAGCTCCTGATCCATCCAACTTCATCCATAATATAGATTTTCCTTTCCTAGCACTGGCTACAGAGAGCTCTGAGAGGCTGCTTCTTCCCTTAGGACTGATTTGATGTTTGAAATACAAAGCAACCAATGACATTAAGCAAAGTCACACTCCACTTAGAGCCTTTGGCCTTCAGACAGGCCAGGTCACCCGCCCCACACTGAGATTTCCATGGGTAGAGCTCTTCCTGGTTTCACATGGGCGTACACACAACTGTTGCACGCAGCTTTGCTTGTCCTCCCAGTGACTGCTGTCTCCAAAGCACAGAAGATACAAGAGCACTGCTGCAGTTCTGCAATAGCTTTATGGCCCTCGGTATGTGACAGAATTAAAACTAAACTGAAAGCTGTTGTACAGATGAGAATAGGAATTTTAGTGAAGCTAGACTGGGTATTCAAAAGGGACACGATATGCTTAGAACAAGTTAACACATCCATTTATGTCAAGCAGACACCTAAGCAGCAAAAGCTTTTAAAATACACCACGTGCACTCACCTGTGAGTCACTTTTACGAGGTTAGGGGCCGTGTACTCCACAATGCCACCAGTGCCACTGTATTCCCCCACATCTTTATCTTCCTCCTCATGAGGAATAGCCCTCTGTACCCTGTGCTGCTTGGTGATGTTTCTTGGTAAGACAGGTTGGTAGGCATCCTCTAAACCCAAGCTGTAAATGGCTCCATCCAGCTCAACAGATACCGAGCGGATGGAGCGATTCCGGACATAGCTTGGTTTGTATTCTGCATGGAAAAGGAAGGGAAAGGATTGAGAGGAGGAGAAACAGCATGTTACAATCTGGTCCTCTTTGTGGTTCTTGGGAGGGAAAAAACAGCTCATCCTGCGACATTTGGAATTAACTGGATGACAAATGGCGTTTGCTGCAGCTGTCCTCTGAGCTGCTGCTTCATTATCTTTGGCATGGATAGATGGACACCCGAGGGCATGAGAGAGAGGGGCAGATGTAATGCAAATGCACAAGGATGGCAGAGGGGAAAGAAAATGTACTTGTCCAATCTCACTTGAAAAGCAAACAGCTCATTTGAAGAGACTCTGCCCTTCCCCCCAAGAGGCACGAGGTGGCAGTAAGATCTTAAAAATGAACCATGACAGTAAGATCTTGGGTCATCCTTGCAGACTAGCTCTCTACTAATAGTTTTCTACCATCCACCATACAATGCTCCACTGCGACACTTCCTTTAAGATGTACCAAATATTCCCAGTGTTTATCTTGAGCCTTTTCTCAATTCTGTGCTCATTCTTTAAGGTAAAATAATTTTTATTTTTTTGGGGATTAATATCTGAATCTTTACTTTCATCCACATCTAATTATTTTCTTTGCAATGATTTTCCTGATGTGCAGACCAGTCAGTGCACACCCTCCAGTGCTATACACTCCCTCAGACTTTGCTTCTGTATTTGCAGCCCAAAGGCAAAATGAAACATCTGCTATGAATTGTCACTACATAGGACCAGATTCTCTTTGATCTTTTCACTGCTACTGCTTTCCAAAGTTCTCTGTCCCAGCCCAAAGCCCCAGAGCTCCTCTTACGTTTGGTCTGGAATGGCACAAACATATCCTAGTTATGGAGTCTAAATCTGTAGCTAAACTTCCCTACTGGATGATGGAGTCCATCTCTGACCATATTTCCTGCTCACTGCCAACGGCTGCTGAGAGTCACTCATTGCAGGAAGCATAATCATCTCACTCCTTGAGAAAAAAGTACCACCTCAGTCCTATAGCTTCTCTTCTGCCCACTCATTTGCTCTGTATATGAGGCTTGGAGTCATCTAAGACATAACTGGAAACAATCAAGTCCCTTGGCTCCTCGGGTCACTTCTTTACACAGAGCAGAAACACACAGCACATCTTAAGAATATCTTTCTTCCACCATCTGATAAGTGGAAACTCAACTGTGTGCCAAACTCAACTCAATGTGCCAAATGAGAAGACTGATCTTTCTTGCCATCCCAAACTCCACAGAAAAAACAACTTTCTTTATGGCATAATCTCCATTGCGAAACAAGCAGGGAAAAAAAAGGAATGGAAGGTAGAACAACCAAAATTGACCAATATTCATGTCAACTGGCATGCTTTGGCATTAATACAGAATGACTTTTTTCAAGAAGCTTTACATTAATTCCAAACAGATCACAAAGCCCCAAAAGCCATTTTGTAGACTGTGGGAAGAGAAATAAACATCTCCTCCCACCTGAAACTGGTCCAAGCACTATATTCTTGTCAGTGCCACACATAGAAAGTAGAATACCAGCTGGATGGTCTGGCTTTGCACATTTTCCACCTGTGGTTCAAAGTTTATTGCTCATATTAAGCCAGGTGAGTCACTGCTGAAGGGAAAAAAAAACCCAAAAGACCAACCCTATTTCAGGCACCCATTCAGGAAATGTTTGACTAAATGAGAAGGAAACACCCATCTTTTCAGAAGTAGGAGGAAGTTCCAAAAAGCTACACCCTAACAATTATATTAAAAGTATAAACTCCCATTTCTTTAATTGTTCCCTCATTTCATCTTGTTAAGTTCAGCCAACTAACAATTTACCTTCCTTCCAAGTCTAATAGGCCAATCCTGTGTGTTGGATCTCAGCAGATAGCTGCAGGGAACTGTTGTCTACACATGTCCCTGAAGAATTAGAAGCCAGGAGTTACCTGGCCCTTGCAGCCAAACTAACCCAGCCTTACAACAAACAAATTGGTCTGCAGTGAGACAGCTCATACAGGACTTCGTGTCTTGCTTTATTGCAACATGCTATCCACAGTGCTGACTCAGCGCTGTGATTAGGACCAAACTCCATTATTTTCAGAGGGAGTGGTTAAAATATTTAATAGGATCAATAGTCATCCGTGCTGTGCTCTCCCACCTGCAAAGTGCACTGCAGGCATAAATACCAACATCTAATTACTTATTAGTTGATCCTCCTCCAGGTTTAAGTTTTAGTCTCCAATTCATTTGCCTGTGTACACAACCCACAAACAAAAGTAGATCTAGGGCTGTTAAATATTCAGCCCCAAACACCTATACTCCCTTTATCAAGGCATTAAAATTTGGCTTTGGTAAGTTCTATGAGTCCTGAGGCATCTCTTCCTCTGGTCTTACAGAAGCCAGCTGTCTTAGAGATGCAACTGCTGAAAAGCTGCATCCTCAGAACTGAGTCTGAAAATGGAGTCCAGAGGAATCTAAGCCCAAGACATCTAACCGCATTTCAGTGCCCTACTCATCCAGCTGTGTCTTCCTGGACCACTTGACAAGCATGTTTGTCTTCATTGGAGCCTGAAAGGAAGTACGCTGTTCTGGTCCAGATTTCCCCAGACAACCTAGAGACTCAAACACGCCTGATTTGTTACTATTTTTTGGTTTCACAGTCTAGTGAAAGCACAAACTGCAGTATCCAAAATTATTATTCAACTGAATAAAGCGAAGCACTGATAAAACCATAAACTTCCTATCTGATATAAACATGTCCAGCCTTTGGGTTCATATTTAACTCTTGTCACATCCTCATCATTCAAGCCTTATTACTTATTTTGCAGCTGCCAAATTAATGATTTAACAGTGAGCTCATTTGGAAATGATTCCTTCTCTTGGGGATAACTGAGAAGATTGTAACCAACTACAACTACTGGATGGCAATTTCCCCAAAGCTGCTCATTGGGAACACTGCAGAAGACAGAGAACTCTTGGTCTTCCCTGTTGACACTTACTCTACACAGGTATTTTCAATCTGATGTATTTTCCAGCATCACAATGACAACAGAGTAAGGCAGTATGCAAGGGCTCTGCTTCTACACGTGCCACAAGGAAAACATCCACCACTACCCTCATGAATTCCTGCTTGATGTTTCCCAGTAATGTCTATGTATTTTCCAGAATTTTGCAGAGAAGAAGCATCTTTTTTCTATGACACCAAAAGAAAATTAGGTACTTTGAAGTAAAATTCTTGAAAATACCTCAGGTGTCTAGAAACACAGATAAAGGTTTAGAGGTGTTTTTTCTTGGGCATTAGTTACCTAGGGATTTCTAGAAATCTTATTTTGAATCCATGTCCTTAGATATTTCAAAGAGGAAAAAAAACAATCCAAAAACCTTTTTAACATCCAGTTTATCACAACTACCATTAAAAATTATACTTCAAATGCATTATCTTTAAAGCAGCTGATGTTCAGTTTTGAGGTTTTGGGTTTTTTTAATAACAAAGAAGGTCATTTTGCTCCAGCATCGAGACTACCTCAAAAGAAAAATGAATGACATAAAAATTGGAATAAAAATGCACTAGCCCCTTTGTACACACTTCTGTTTGTTGTTTACAAATCTGTGTGGCCCATCGTAATTTCTCTACATGCAGCTTAATGACTCCTTTAATCACATGCACTTGTTCATCACAGTAGGAGGAGATCAAATCCACAGCCAGAAAAACATAATAGACCACAACACAGACAAAGATTTTAAGAGCTCAATATTACTTTAAACTTTTTCCTACTGCAAAGCTTTGTTTCATCTTTCTTATAAAAATAAAACCATACTAAAGAAAATAAAGAGGACACAGAAATACAAACATTCCTGGCACCCAAACCCAGATGTACCCAGTATTAATGCTTATGTGTTTCTAGCATGTAAAAGCTTTGCAGGCAGGTTGTGTATTTGTACATGACCCAAACGGCATGAGCACGACATGACACTGTTTTGCGACTGAATTTACTCAATTTAGAAAACGCTGCTGCCTGCTAAACGCACTGGTGCACCTGACATTGGGTCTAGACAATGCCTACATTAGAAAGTAATTATTTAATAAAAACATTTGGTGTTCCAGCCCCTCTATCTGCAATTTAGTCTGGTCTTTTAGACCACATGTTCTCACTACACATGACTGGTTTTCATCTTTCTGAAATACTAATCCTCATACCCTCATCAAGGTTTGCAACACACCTGATGCACCCTAGAAGCAGGGCATCCAATTTACTTTTCTACAAATGGCTATAGATTAGAATCCACCCAAATTGCTCTGCAAATCCATCTCTATTGTGCATCATAGAAGGGAGTGATCAGGGTGTTTCCTTCCAAACTACACTACTGCTGTGAGCTAGAGCATTAATGTGGACGTGACCCTAGCCCAGTTTGAAACTTCTGTTTTCTATTTAGCTATTGTTCAATGTGATGAATAGCATCTACTGACATTCAAGTAGGGCTGCAGTATGATCAGCAGACCCCAAAGGTGCCCTCAGAACTATGCTACCCAGCACAGACTGCATTTTATCCCAAGTCTCATGAAACAGGTCATAAAAATCCAAATACACATCATCAGTATTCAGGTCCCCCTCTTACTGTTCACAATCCAGTGATCCAGCTTTCTGGGCAAGCTGTTTAGAAAAACACTGGTATGTTACTTTGACTTGTATTGCTTTGTGCTTGCTTGCATCCAGTGTGTGATTTATTAGATAAGTGCACACAAAAGAATAGCCAACACCAAATCAAAGAGTCTATATCAATAGGTCCAAGCTAATCTCTTCCACTGTATGGCACACCCTGGATGTGGGCAGAGAGGAAAAACAAAGCATCTGTGGAGTCTGTTTATTTACTCAGGACACGAGCAATGGGAACACGATTGTTGAGGTCCTATCTTATGCTGCTAAAGTTTACGCCTTATGGTTCCATGAGGCAAGTGAGCTGAAGGGTACAGTGTAAACTTTGCCTCTTCTGAGCAGAACATGGGAAAAAACCCACAATTCTCATCCCTCTGCTAGAGGAAGCAACCTTCTCTTTGTTTACCTCAACCTCCTTCATAAATAAACTAAAGGTAATTATACACTTAACCACCTCCTCTGGATGTTGTGAAAATTAGTTAATGTTTAAGAAGCTTGACACAGATGAAAAGTACTTAAGTAAGTGTTAACTATTATCAGATAGCATTATGTCACCCTCACTTAAATTGTTTTCCTCTTCTTATTTAAGTGCCTTCGATCTAGTGTTATTTGACTCCCCATGACTGAACTTTCTTCTGTGTGACTTAAAAAAAAAGTTAATTGAACTGCAAGTTCTGGTATTATTTAAAGATTATCTGCTGTGCCACATATTTAGATAGCAAGTATAGTTGGGTAATTTCATCCCGGAACCAGTAATTTTTTTCAACTAAAAATTAGCTTAGTAGGTACTAATCAGCTTGCAAGGCAAATATAATAGGAGAAAATCAATTTAAACTCTCTGTTTGAAGCTTGTGCCAGGTCATTATACAGAAAGACTAATCTGCTAAATAATTAAGGTTCTGTATTTGTGGAGTGAGACGAAAGAAACATTACAAGTGAATAATAATTCTGTGCTGCCGTTTGCCTCTTTAATCTATAATTAGACTAGGTAGTTCAAATATAGATGTTAGTCTGACTAAGGTTTAATACAGGGCCAGTGGAATGGGCCTTCTGAAAACGCACGTGATCTGTGCCAAGGAAACTAGAAACAGTCATCCCCTTTGGACGTGATCTCTGCTTGAAAGTCAGCCTCGTCTCTGCTGACTGAGCACAGGGAACGGATATTAGAAGCAAGTAGCTTCTGTAACAAAGCACACGCATCCTTATTAAAAATAAATTACTGCAGTAACAGCTCCAAGCATTGCAGTACCTACTGAAAACTGGAGTATTTGCTGTAAAACACTGTTCCTGTTTCATGGCCTATGTAAGGATGTGCTGCTCGTCATTTCAGTGTCTGCATTTCCCAGTTTTGAAAGACATAAATAGAAGACCCTATTTTGGACCAAAACACTCCTCTTCCTACAGAGACACTGTTTACAAGTTAGATACACAGTAAATATGCTGACAGAATTCAATGCCCATGAAAACCGGGACAATTATGTGTGTTAGCAAACAAACTGCAGTTTTCTAAGGCAGAGACAGAAGATACAGTGGGTTCACTTACTTTTCTTGGAGAAGAGTTTCTTTCTCCTTCCGATATGGCTCAGCTTGTACTCGTTCTCTTCACAATTGCAGTCTTCACTATTCCTGTTGTAATACTTGGGCAAAATATTGGAGGTGCCTTTGCTGTTCCCTGCAGCTGACAAGTTTGCCATTCCCTTGCACTTGTGTAGCTTGAGCTTTCCACTGGCATCTTCCACACACTGCCATTTCTGGAAGAAAAATTTGGTCATTAAAACTCTGTCCCAACTGTGCTTTGTCTAATGGTCAGCTCCAGTGATCTATCAGAAGCACGACTGTAGTAAGCTAGGGCTCATCTATCACCCACTACCAAAACATATTTTTTTTTTTTGTAACCTCCCATTTTCAGACAAAAAAAGGAATTCTTTGGAATACTCTTGCATTTGTTTCTTGGAGGCAGAACAATGGAAAGTTATCAAAATCAATACTACAGCTAAAAACATGGAGGTGACAAGTGACAACTTCCAGAACCATAACTATGGCATAAACCAAGGACAATCCAGTCTTATTCGCAGATTTGAAAAGAATTCTTGCCTACCAGCAAGTGTGTTTGTCAGGCTGGCAGGAATCTATGGTGAGATGGTTTCATCCAAGTTGTGGATTCCCTTCTTGTAAAGATCTAGTCTGAGCTGGTTATCTAGACCGTTTGACAGTCAAAAACCAGGAACAGTCACTTCCAGGGTATAATTCACTTCATCCTCAAGTGGCCGTATAAAAGAGATAAGAAAAAGGATTGCCCTGCAGAAGCACTTATTTCTCTTCACTGACTTTTAAAAGCGTGAGTATAACTGGATCAGCTATGTAAGTCTGTAGTTAAGACGAGTTTATCTCCATCTTGAGTGTTTCTAATAGCTTTTCCCATTCAACACCCCTGGGCTTGACTAGCAATGGTGAGCTGCACTGGATGCCTGGGAAGTGTGAATTCCCTCCCTCTTCCACTCAAACTAGAGAAAATCTCATCTCTCATCTCCAAATCCTTTTGTTACTGAAAACCTGAAGTAACTTGCTTACAGCTGCCTTTGTGCTGCTGTCAGAGCTGTGCCAAGGGCAAGGGAGTTTAGCCACCTTCAACCTGGCACAGAAGTTTTACCCACTTCCAGGATACATCACAAAACGATCTCACCTACTCCTTTATTTACCAACACATGACTAGCTACAGAGTTCAGCTTTGAGATACATTAAAAACCCTCACAGTAGCAGTTGCTACTGCTTTAAATAGAAGCTCTCGGAAACACTTCAGCTTTCTGCTGAGTCTTGAGAGGCGTTCCTCTTTTTCCCCTATTACAAAATCCTACGTCTGTGCCTCCAGGACTCACTGGAATATTGAGAATTTTCCAAATACAAGAACAGAAGGAGAAACAGCAACAGTTCCCAAGTGAGATGATATTTTACAGCAGCCTGCAGCTCTACGAGAGAGATTCAGTCACTTCAGTTCCCACAGAAAGGTGTGCCCAGGCTAGGACAATAAAGCCTACACTTGCCACTGAAATTCCCTCCGTTGTTTGCATGACAGCAAACTAAGAAAACAGTATTGCTGTGCTTTTTATTATAAAGAATTTAACAGGAGTTGGAAGCGAACTGGCCAGTTACAGTGGATTTATCTATGTCCACAGGAGTTCCTCTCATTTAAAACTATCAGATTTTTACGGTGTGTCCACTTATTTCCTCAGAGAATTGGATGCCAAGTCTCCTGAGCTATGGTTACTTCTTCGGCGCAGATACTGTGTCCAAGCTCCTGTACAATCAAAGCCTCGCACTGACGTGGATGAACCTGGCTTAACTTTTAGCACAAAGAATCATAGCAAATCAGCGAGAGATACTGACAATAAGACATCTGAATCAGACATCTTTGTGTCACTGTCTTCATCTGTAAAGCAGGACACATTTACCTATATGGGGTATAGAACAAAAACAACCTTTGAAGAACAAACTGCTGAGTCTTAATTTTATTAGTATTTCTCATAAATGCCTAGCACTGATTGATGCACAGACTGAGGTTTGAAGTAAAAGTTATTTTATTAGAATAAGCAATGGTTTCTTTCACATGAGAAAAAGATATAAAAATGTTTGTTGCTGTTTCCCATTTCAATTAATCTGAACCTTATTTTTGAAAACACATGAACAAGCTGCATTTTCTGCTCAGTAGAGCACTATGCTGTAGGTATCTGATACATGCAAAATTAAGATGCAACAGAAGGCAAGTTAAATGCCATGATGAGAACTACTGTAAATAAGTCCTCTGATGTGTGGCCCAAAAATATTTTTTTACTCTATTTCTTTCATCTCCTGTCAAGAAAGTGATGCTCATTTTCCCCTCCAGGTGAACTGGAAAAAATCCTCTATTTTTTGTTGCAGTTTAAATCTTTCCAAGGCAGCTGTATGCTGCAGTGAAAACTTCTTAAAGGCTTTGCTGCAAGGGCACATTGTATCCATTAACAGGCCCACTGCCGAAGGACTGCAGTGCAGAACTACAGAAATAACTTTAGAAGCAAATATTGAACACACTGGGGAGGAAGGAAAAAAAACCCAAAACAAAACAGAAAAAGAAAAGTCTCTTACTTTTTTCCCCAAAACAGATATGGGCATGTATGTGAATGTGTCTGGGATTCAGCAACTTACCCTTAGTCTGCTTGTGTACAAACACAAATTCATTCTCTAGGTCAATATCACAGCTGTATCAATTGCAGTCATTTCCACAGGATGCTTTCAAACGTAGGGAAAAAGGGCAGTAATTGCCAGGGAATTGTGAAAACCTCTGCTTGACAGTCAAGAAGTTTAAACATTGTGAATTTTGGCATTTTGAATTAGTTTCTAGTGCACAGCATACCATCATGCAGAAACCTGTGTCAACCCTGGAAGCAACTAAAATATCTTCTAAGAGGTAATCACTTAAATAATTAACTCTATATGAAGAACTCCAGAGTGCCCCAGAGATACTTTGGCTCACAGGTACAAATGATAACCATCCGGCAGCAAAACATAATTACACGTGAATAGTGGATTAACTCAACCAGTCAAGAAAACAAAGAACCCTTAGTTCACCACTTGCCCCTAACTTTTCAGGTCTTTTCTTCATTAGACCAAAAGATGTGTTCATAATTCAAGTTCTATAGCTTGTAATATCTCACAAGAGTCAAGTCCTGGAAGGGAGGGCAGTTTAACACAAACTAAAAGTCTGTGGAAAACCCAGACTCCCACACAATCTTATCTCAGCTCATATCAAAACTCCAAAGGAAGAATCTGTCTTTCCTCTTGTAAAGCCATGCAGAACAGCTACTCAAGCCATCAAACAAATGGCTTTTGCAATATGTCCCAAAGTCCATCAGGCTCACGTTGTGCAAAACTTTCCAGACACCTCATTTAATCATTAAAGCTGTTCCAGCTGGAGATTTCCCACCATCTTCAGGCAAGGCCAAGTTAGCTGCTGTGCTTGTGCTTTCTGCCACCTACTGTGCTGGGCTTGTTCTAACACTTCTACTCCATCCTCTACCCTACCTCCCACTGCACAACACATGCTACTCAGTTATTTGTTTGCAAAGCAGAAGAGTCTGGGCTTTAGTTTAATGGAGAAATTAGTGCTACTGTTTGCACTGCAAAGGTGAAAAGAAGAGTTTGTAACATATATTCTCCCCTCCAGCCCAAACTACTTGCTGTATGTATCAACAAGAGTAAATCAGGACTTCAGTATCTTATGAAACATGAATCTTAACAGCAGCAGTTGTACACTGAACAGATGCCCTGTTTCCCTCCCATAACACCATTCACCTTGAACATGCAAATGACCCCTTTGCAGAAAAAGGCACATATTTTTCTGTGTGTCAAAACCCCACTATTTCCTTCATAGTTTCCATCACCATGAAGTGGTTTTTGCATTACTGTGCATCAATGTCTTCTTAACGCTACTGCAATCACAGATGTTAATTCAAAGTCATTACTTGAGGCCCCAATCAGAAATAAATAGCCATGACCTTCCCTGTAGGATTTTTTCCTACAATTCACTCATTTCCCTCAGTGCATCTCTCTCAATTGACATTGTTTTCTTTGGGGGAAATGGGCTGATCACACAAGCCTGGCTAAGAAAAGATTCCAGTTGAAACATACAGCTTTCAGAGCTGAGCCCTAAATCATCATGCTGTGTCTCATCAGCTCCTCTTTTTGTTAAGCGAAAGAGATTCCATTCCCTTTTACAGGGAAGTGAATAGTGAAACTATCTGATCAGTTAGCTGCCAGCAAGGCTCCCTCCCTAACAGTTTTAGGAATATAGGCTCTAGGAATCAAAGTTTCTGCAGGATAATAAAGTCCTCTGTCCCTGCCAACAACCTGACAAAAACATTTCAGCAATAACCATCTTCTTTAGTATGAGGATGATTTCTGAACCCCATTCTTGCTGCCACATTGGATGGTGAGCTAGAGACAAACTGCTTTAATGCCTAGAAATATTCTAACTTCCAGTCTAAATTAATTTATGGGTAGTCAGGCCACATTTTTTATCTTGTATGAAACAATACAGTTACAGTTTACTTAGTAGTAAACAGCTGAAGTTACAGTTTAGTTAGCTCTTATCTTTTGCTTTGGTTTCCTCCTTGTGTTATTTTTTATTTGGCTAATGAGGACAAAACAGCAAAATCCAGAGAGGGATGCAAACCCCTTCTCTACACGAGGTATTTCTACTGCTGTTGCTGGCAGCTCATCCTACTGCTCAGCTGTTACAGGTTTCAGGAAAGAGTCAACCTGAATTTCCCACTGTTTGTCTCATGCACATTACTACCTCTCTGTTCTTGTTGACAGAAAATAATTGGCTCGTGTCCTCTGTACAGCATCTCTTGATTCATGCAGACAGATTCCTCCCTCCTCAGCTATTTTTTTACTGACTATGCTCAGTTTCTTAACTCTTCCCAACAGGCATTATGTTCTTAATCTTTTAACATTTTTGTTGAGGTTTTTTTTCCCTTCTCTGTACCTTCTTCCAATTTTATCCATTGGCAAAGAATAAGTCTAATTTCCTCTATTTCATGTCATCAGTATATAAATAGCACTGCTTGGTCTTCATTCCAACTGGACATTATTTCATTACACTGGCTCACGATTTTTGGAGATTCAGACCTCTGGGCTCTCAGCTCAGTTTCAGTTGTCACACACTACATATCACTCAAACCTTAAAGTATAAGATGGATGAACAATTTATTGACAGACAATTTGGAGGGCTTTTAAATGCCCCAAACTGTAGCTGAAGTGAGGCAGATGGGACAATCAACCAGCACACCAATGAAACATCAGGTATTCAGCTAAATTTAAGATTACAATTATATAATTCATTTATTATTAATATAGTAATTGGATTGTGGTATCAAATGGTCCCAGCTGCTGTGTTAGGTACTGCAGAAGCTAAGGAGTGAGTGCAGCCTAAGCAGAAATTACATTAGTGGTGGAGGAATAAAACAGCAGCACCAAAAGGGGAATTGATTTCTCTGAGGTCCCACATCGAGCCTGTAACAGTTCTGAGGCTGAAGTCAGTCTCCTGACCTCCAGCTCATTGTCTTTTGAACTAAACAACACTGCTACTCATGTCAAGATATTTGAAAAATTTGGTGTTTTTATTAAATGTTGGTATTGATTTTGGCAAGCTACTTGCAACCTCCACTACTGCAATGACAAGAAGTTTAAAAATCTCAGTTAACAAGAGATGGAAATTTCTTGGTTTTGTGAAGTAACAGCAGCAAAAAACCCCATAAGTAAAATAGCCTCTAGAAATCATTACAAGCTATTTCTGGCTAAAGGAGGAGAACAGTTTTGTTAATTATAATTCCTGATAAGGAATACAATCCTTAAATAACAGCCCTTAATAAATCATGATGATTTTAATTATCATAGTTTGCTGTCTCCTCATGTTATCAGGTTGAGGGCTGATAAAATTTTTAATGTATGAAGTTATCAACAAGTCATTTCTTGTTGCAATCACAGATTAAGAACCAGATCCTGAAAGTTGCTGAGCATGTGCAACTCACACTAGAATTCAGGAACTCCAAAGATCTACCTAAAGAGCTATTAAAATTATCTGGATTCTAGCTTCACTTAACAGCAGAACCTAAATTCTTTAGTAACCTCAAGATATCTCTGCTGGGTACAAAAGAACTGGACAACCACAAAAGATACACAGATCAAAAACCTTCTTCCCAGTTTTTAAAGAAATTCCTTATAGAACCTGACTTAGTTTCCTAGGTCTGGCTAACCTAAGTTCAAGCTACAGTGCCTTCAGCAAAAGGAGAAAAAGTAAGTAATTTTTTTCTGCTGTTCCACCTTTGGCACTAGGCAATGGCTAACAATGATTATGGTGGCAGGAATATCATCCAGAGGTACCACTCAGGAACTGCTGTAGGAAAGCACACAGTGATCAGAATAGTTTTCATCACTGCTATGCCATGTCATGGCAGAGAACTGGGGGGACCAACTGAGTGACATACTTTTACTTATGGTATTTTCATGCCAGTTACAAAAAAAGACTATCCCTTCATGATCCTGGTACAGCACAAAGCAGTCAAAGGGAAGACTGTGTATTAAACCTTTCATTTGCAGGACATCTGAAGGAAACAAAATGCAAATTTTTGCATTTTGAATGTTCTCCTGGTGAAAAAAAAACCCCTGTCATATAAACTAATACTTCCTAGTGCTATTTAAAGTCAAATACTAATTGTATCAGATATGCACATAAACAGAGCTTTGAAAATAAACAGGATTTGAAAAGGCAATAATGTGAATTCAGATAACTATTTTTTTCTCCATAAGTTAGTAAAATTATTGTACTATGCCAGGTCCTGCTAAAGACAAATTTTATATATATATATAATTTTTTTTAACATGTACAGCATAGATTCCCTATAGCAATCAGCAGTGCTGCAGGTATTTCATGTTTAAAAAATGTACACAAAGTTGGCAAATTAGTTAGAGGGAGATTTTGTGCAGCTGTTGTTATGATACTGTGGAGTTGCTGGGAATACTCTACAGAGCAATGCTGATATCATAATTGGCTTCCACAAAAGCACATTAATGCAGGCCGCCAGATAAAAGTGGGTCAGCTTCCACTTACCAGCCAGTTTAGAATGAAAGGCTGAACTACACTGAAGAGAAAAAAATCTGTGTGGAAGCCATTAGGTACTAGGATAAATGTTTTTTATTTCATGTGGGAAGAAAGAGCTCATCTTTTTTAAATCCTCGAATATAAATGCTGAGCTGCTCTTTCATCTGAGCCTACAGTCACCCTTTGTTGGATGCAAATAACTAACACAGACCAAACCCTACTAACTGAAAAAGAAAACATGGCAACACACAGATTCCCATTGCGCTCAGAAGAATTTACATATATTAGTGTGGCCAAAAAAGTCCCACATAATGGACTCTGAAACAAGGTTTTAAGCAGTGTGAATAGCCTCATCTCCATGATCCTGGTGCTCTCTTATCAAAACGATTATAGGTCAAGGAGGGTGACAGAGATTTGCAAAGGAAGAGCATTTTGTGGTGATAGAACTGTATTCACAAACTTGCATGCTCACAAAGCAGAATTTCAAATTCTCCATCTCACATTCAAAGCTTTCTTTACCTCTCCTTTACTCTAAGCTCTGTCCTTGTCTCTTCTCATTCACTCCCTTTCTGAGTCTTTGTGCTCCATTTGTGCTCCTTGTCTCCTGCTCACATTTCAGATTCCCTGGTACTGCTCAGCCTTCTCTGTGCATGGAACAGCAGGTCCCAAAAACTTGTTTGAGTCAAAAGAAAGACTCTCAATGACTTTAGCAAACTTTCACCTAATTCTTATACAGACTTCTCTTCATCTTGCATCAGGATGTGAAAACTCACCTTTTACACTGAACATTCCAGATACTGTTAAATGCACAATAATAAAGTGTCCTGCAGGATCAGGAGACATCTGCTAAATAACCACTGTATCTGTATACCATAAACTCCCCCAAGGCAGTGGTATGTTATTCATTTGGGCTCATTCTACTTACTATGCAGAGCTGTGAACAGCACCAGCAAACAGACAACATTTATCATTTTAGAAGTTAGTCTTGCTTTACTCTGAAAAGACTTTTGGGTGCACCCATATTTAGACACAATTTATCCTCAAAAACACACATTCATCTCCCATTGCTGTCTAGACAGACTACTAGGACATATTCTCTAGAGCAGGGGTTAGATGGATTGGGACTCCCTTGAGAGCCCTTCCCAGACTCTAATTGACTTGATTGTTAGGCAATTTTTCCTGATGTCCAACTTAAATTTCGTTTTTTGCTCAATTTCATCCTATCACTTCCAATTACGTCTGACTGAACAGCTCAAAACAATTCCTCTCCTCTCTGTCTCCTGACAATGAGGATGCAGCATATGCATCTCTTATTAGCACACCTTCACTTCAGAATTTATTGGCAATTCTGAGTACAGAGTTGACATTTTATGCCCACTTCTTACAGATGTCAAAGATATTTTATTATCCATGGAAGAAAACATAAGCCTGTGAATGTGTGTAGACAATACAGGGCCTTTCCTCTCTCTTCCATAACTGAGACAAGTGGTAATTAGAGTAAGAAAGCCTGAATGTAGCTAAGTTACCTTATGCAAAGAGACAGCTTCAGTGACAACACGGACTTGGAAAGTCTCTTTTCCCCTCTGTACTTACAATAATGTTCAAAATAATTGGGAAGACGAAGACAAAAGGAAGAAGTTGAAACATCTCTCAAAGGGAAAATACTGATGGAAAAAGAAAAGCTCAATTTCCCCAAACTACTTACCAGATTATGTTGTAGCAGAAACAATGACTTTTCACACAGTTTCTCAAAGAACACTGCAAATTCGAAAAACAATGGCTTGCTCCCACCCATCAATTTCAGCTCAAGACATCTGATGACAATAAACTACTGCAGTTCAATATCTTTAGGAAGAACAGGGCATTATAATCCCTCTGTATACTATATCTGACAAAGAAGCCACAGGAGGAAAAGAACATCTGGAAAATGCTTATACATATAAATTGGACCCAAACACCTAAGAAGCAATGGACTCATTTCACAGGTGCACCGAACCTGTGATCAGTAGAGCCAGAAGCAGGGAGTCTGGCCTCCGACAGCAGGAAACTAATTACTGCAGCCTAAGTCGTCCATTACTGACTATATCCTTGGTAGGACATTCAGATCATGTCTGCCAGTTATACTCCACAGACTGACACTCCAACAGCCCTCTGAGCTGCCAGGATATGAGGTAATGCCAGTCTAATAACACACATTACCATGTGGACACATCTACTTTCACCCCTTTGTCCGCACCTCCACAGACTGAATGTGTTACAGTCCTTGGAAGGGGCTACTCTGACCAGTACCTGCCTGAGAAAGCAATGGCACACAGTCATACAGAGGATAAGAACTCCCCCAAGAGTGGAGCTGCTGGTGACAGCTTTGCTATGCCTTTGCACTGCTCTGGTAAATTTGCAAACCTTCTGTGCTGAGACCACGTACTGATACTACTCTAAATTTTGTTTACTGAATTTCTTCTACATAACTTGGATCGAAAGTGAACGTATTTTCGTATCTGCACAGACCAGTTATGTAACAACAAGAGAAATGACACACAATCGATGAGCATTGTGCCCATATACACACAGGCCACCTGCAGTCATACTCACACGTGCGTTTTCATAGTGTATTTTTGTTAACAAAAGGGATATATTGAGTTCACAGAATGTTAGCTTCCCATTATTATATGTAATTCCAAACAATAACGACAAAATGAGTTAAATTAAGAATTTAAAGCAAGGCAGCTACATGTATTTGGAGGCAGCTAATCTGTTAGGTTCATTGTCGCTTCTCATCGCTAACGAATCCCAAACCACATTCTGTTTGGGGAACAAAATGTTAAAACAGCCTAGGCAGTTCTCTTAACAGTAGTCAGAAATCAATACAGAAACACTTGAATCAGCAATTTCCTGACTGACAGTCCATCTCATAAATGCTGTAATACAGTTTTGAGCAAAGGCCACAGAATGAGCCATTTAATTTATAAGCTGCCATTGATAACAAAGTGAAGGACATTGTCACAGTTAAGGTGTTAAGCTTAGCCCAACTACAACTGCTTGCTTTCAGTCAGGGGTACGATGCCTTACCTGGCCAAGCTGTTCACAAGCTGTTTGATACTCAGCTCGCTGACAGAGGTCTTTCACACGCTGGTATTTGGGTAGAAAGTTTTCTTCTTGGGCATCTACCTTCTCATTCTCTCTCTTATGCAGTAGTTTACTAGGGAAAAAAAAACAACCAAAACCAAACCACGTTTATTTTTGCATTAATATTAATTCCAAGATATACATACAGTTTGCTGAAAAGGCTCACGCAAGCAGGTTATCAGACAAGTCCATAGCATCACTGGTGGCCAAAATTAATAGTCCAGTAGAAACTAGCACTTATTACAATCTTCGATAGCATGCAGTTATTTATCATGCTCTCAGGGAGCGTACAAAAACATACAAATCCAAGCAGTGTGTTTCATGTCCGACTGGCAGGCAGTAACAACAGTCGATATAAAGAGACCGTATCCCCCTCACTCTGCAGGGCTGCACTTTGCAAACCCTTCATGCCTCTTGTTACCTATTAAGGCAGAGGCATAGAGGGAATGGCCAGCAGATGAACACATAGAGAGGAAGGGTTATTCATATTCCCATGATACAAGTGGGAAGGTCGAGGGGCAGCAGCTGAAAGAAAAACAGGATGCCTTTCCATCTCTCAATCCAAGTAAAACTCCCCTTCCCCCTCCTCAATAGCACATTCATGCAGGCTGTAGGCAAAGGCCATACATTCCCTCCCATCACACAATCACTGCCATTAGGCATACTGCAGCCGTGTCCCTGCTGGCACAGCTAAATGGCTCTAGGTCTGTGGTAGAGAGCTGCTTTGGCTTTAGCTATTCAGTATACTTCTATTTAAAAAGACTGGGCTTTGTGATTAACACTTTCCTTACCCTCTTTCCACTAGGAATGAGTCTCTCCATACCTTCATCTTTTTCTTTAAATGGAACCTAGGAGTAAACAAGGAAAGGAAGAAGCAATTCCCACAAAACCAGTAATCAAATCAAATCCCACTCAATTCAGATGAGAAACACTACATATGACTGCACAAGGGGACATCCAGCTTTATGAAGCAGGCACACATGCCTCTCCAGTGCAAATCACGAACAAACATAGGATAGATCTGTTCTCACAGGGACAAAATCCACAACAGATTCACACAGTACAACTATTTCAACATAAGCATGTTTAAGGCACAGGGGATTAAATGAATTGTCCTTGATCACAAAGGATTGCAAATTAAATCAGGATTTCCTGACTCCAGTTTGGGTTCTTAGCCTGCAAACTACCCGCAAAGTATCAGATCCTAAAGCAGCTGCTCCTTTTCCCCTCTTCCCTCCACCCAAGTACTTGTAAAACAAATCTTCTTCTTTTTTGCTGCTGATTTTCTCTAGCAAGCATCCAGTCAAATTCTCTTCCTCAGTCTTTTTCCAATGAAAGTATTGATGGAAGGTCTGAAATAATAACTGCAATTCTGAGTGCTAGTCTGTCTTTATATTATAGTCTGATACACAATCAACCCTTTCAACTCAATTATTCTACAATTTTTTCAATATGAAATGATTTGCTACAAATGATGCCACAGAGACACTTAAAATCTATAACTCATATAGCTAAAGACCTTCACGTATAGCCCTCTCACTGCTACACAGATTACATTTAGTATATCCGCATGCCATACATGCCATATATCTAGTATATGAACCTCACAAAATGAAAATGAGTAACTGAAGTCAGTAACATATTGCCAAATAGGTCTTTAGATTTTCCAGTGAATTATGTAGTCATATAGATGGTAATTTTATTATATTTTCCTTTAAATTTGCTGTGTGTTGCTGAATCCTTGCTCAGTTTCCTGTACAAACACATGCATGTTTACACATACATTTACATTTCTTACCTATTCACTGGTCTCTCAGAATCCAGAAGCTTGAGAATGGATTTACCATCCATATCAGATGGAATATCCAATCCAGCAATATCTAGAATTGTAGGTGCAAGATCAATATTCAACACAATGTGAGGATTCCTGAAAAAATATATATGAGAGCCTGGTTTAATGTCTGTGCAATGATAGCAAGCAACTCCAGCTCTTCTACAGAGACCTGGGAGCTGAAAAGGCTTATTTTGTGACACCTGCAAATAAGAAAAGAGAACACAATCCACTTCCTTTCCATGAAGGGAATTAAAACGTAGAATATAGGTAAGTTGCATAACAACAAGGGGGACTAATATGAAGATTTAAAACTTTAGCATAGAGCATTTTCAAGAAAGCAAAGTAGTTCATAAGGCAAAGTTAGTTCATTATTGCAAAAGAGGGTTCAAAAGTCTTTCAAAACATGAGAAGGTATTGAAAAAACTCCTTGGATGTCTTACAGAATCAAAGTGTCTGCCAAATATGCTGATGACTTTATTAAAAAGTAGATCTGGCAGGTAGCACATCTGTTTCAAAATATGCTGTAGAAGCAAGTACTTCAGCTAATATCACAGTAAGCATGTTCTGAATAGAATATGATGAAAAATATATTGCTAGACACTACAGGAAATGACTAAAAGTTGCTGCTAATGCAGAGTGGGAGACAGGAAAAGGAAAGAGATCAGGAAAGAGAAAGTAGAGAGGAAAAAGTTATGGAGAAAAAAAAAAGAAAAGAAAAGAGAGAGAAAACAAAAGCACAGATTTAATTGGAATAATGTCTTCCCAAGCTATCCATTCTGCAAACACTTAGAAACAGTCATGCCCTGTTACTGAGTAGAGTATGGCATATGCTGCTCCTTAGCCACCACAGTTAGCAGGACAATATTTGAACTCAAACTGACTTCAAATTTGGTTTTAAAACATTGGCATCAACTCCTGAGTAGCACAGACAGTTCCTATCCCCAGATCCCTTGAACTGCCACAGCACAATATGGGTGAGTTTGCAGATCAGAGCATCTGGTTGCACAGCGCAGCATACAGGAGCTAAATCAAAGCCCAAATTTCCCATCATGTGACTTGGTTTTACTATGGGTCTGGTTTTGCAAAGTGTCTTCAGTTTATGTTGAACCTTACAAACTTGTCTCAAATATGTCTACGACAGTATTGTGTAATTACTCACAATATTACATATATACCTACTGTTTATCAGCTGCGTACTATTTATTTTTCTACTTTTTAAAAAATTCAAGTAGGGCACTTGATTTCTTAAAAGTGGCAAAAAAAAAGAGAAAGTGAGCATACTGCTATACAGTCTTCTACAGTGTTGAACATAAAGAATCACTGTGCTATGATTTGCAGGCACAAAGGAAGGATGGGACCAGATGGGCTGCTATACATGTCAGTGCAGAATTCTAGCTTAAAATACAGGACAGAAGAAAGCTGCTAAATTCACACTAATTAATGAGACACCATTCAAAAATTACTACATTTTTGAGCGAGTGAGCAAACAGGCACTGACAAGAGCATGGATGATGAATTAAATTGATGTACCTAATTTGATTTTAATTACTAATAATTGTGGTGTAGCACATTTGGTAAAAGAAATGAGAGCTTAGTAATGACTTGCTACAGTGACTGCTACTAAATCTTCGTCAGCATCAAAAGGGAGTCATGACAATTACTCTGCAGGAAAAACACAAGGTTCATGCAAAACACAGATGATTGAAGTTCTACCATTTAAAGAAAAACAGGCTGAAAGGGAGGATAAATTTATTATCTGATATATTCCCCCCTCAAGGTATTTTATCCTGTTCTTCCTATTTGTTATACTGCGATGGGCCCTGTTCTGTTAGACTCTGTCAGGCTGACTCCTCTGATTCTAATA
Organism: Antrostomus carolinensis; assembly: GCF_000700745.2. Lineage (NCBI taxonomy): Eukaryota > Metazoa > Chordata > Aves > Caprimulgiformes > Caprimulgidae > Antrostomus > Antrostomus carolinensis. The sequence goes on along the minus strand of NW_010332847.1, from coordinate 2,790 downwards.
GAAACATTTTTTCATCTTCAGAAGCCACTGAAAAATAAAAATTCAGTGGGATGGTTTTGCAGATTTTATGTATGCCTGGGTGTAAAGATCCTTGAACGAGACATGAGGTGGCTGGTCTCTAGCATTGCATGTTGCAGAAAAATTATCTCAGTCCACTTGGGCCATATCAGCACTGCCTCTCCAGTAAGGCCAAAACCTGCAGTCAAGGGGAAAGAGAGCAGGTTCCTAGGAGGCTAATCCAGCTCACTTGAAATTTAGTGCTGCTGCAGACAAACCTTTTTCAATGCTGAGGTAATATGTTTAATTCCACCTGAGGAATCCTTCCCCTGCCCTTTAGAAAAGTAATATTGTTTATTTCACATGCATAACTGTTATAAACAAATTAGACACATAGTGCAATATCTACAGAATTTAAAATTTTTGTGTCTACTGATAATGTGAATCAGTGAATTTAACCAGCAAATGGAATGAAATTTTTTTTACAACTATTTGCTACCATATTGCACATTGGATCTGTTCCTCTGCAGTAAAGAAAAAAAATTGTGTATGGAAGACTTTGTGCGTGTTAATTATGCTAAAACATGCACACTGATATAAATAAAAGGCAGCAAATTATGGCACTCTGTCCAAAATCATTACTTAAGTGCAAATATTTGCTATTGAAATAATTACTTAGAAAGTGTATTTACATAATTTCTTAGCTGATCAAAGCTACCATTTTAATTAACAGGCATATTCTGCATGCTTGCGTGCATCCGACAAACATCCCTAACCAAGTAATCTCAAAGGATGAACCAAAAAGAATCTTTTGTGGATGATAATATATGAACTATTATGTACATTCTGATTATAAACTGAAACAAATGGTTCCACTTTAATGTTCAGCAATAATTATCTACCGTGTCAGTGAACATTACACAATATATTTTTTACCTTGAAAATGTCATAGTTGTGTATTATTTGCACCTCTCAAAAGGAGGCAAATAAGCATTTCCTAGATCAGACATATTTCAAAGTGGCTTTTTCAGCTACATCCACAAAACTGCAGTGGCTCAGGCTGCACACCTATGCAAGCAAAAAGGCAACAGCACCTGCTGCCTGAGTAGACATATTTTTCTGCCAAAGGTGAGCAGGAAGTCAGTCAGGAAGGACAGGACTTCATGCCTCCATTTGGATGCCAAGACAATATAACTAAGGATGTGAACAGAAAGGATTTTTCTGATCACTACATACACACACAATGGCCAAGAACTTACAAGGATCCAGCCTCCACATTTGGACCTCGGACATAGAAAGGAACTCTGATATCAAACTCATATGGCATGGACTTCCCTTTCACCAGCCCAAACTGCCCAATGTGATAACCATGGTCTGCTGTGTATATTATATACGTATTGTCCAGTTCACCTGTTTCAACCAATGTATTGTAAATCTGGAAAAAAGCAAAACAAAATATAAATTTAATTCCACTGAGTAGTACTATATGTAAAATATGGGATATAATTTTCTTCCTATGTGTAATATACAAATAAATAACAACAGTTCAGGATGGCACTGAGTTATCACAATGAACCATTCAGAATAATCCATAACTGCATAATAATTTTACTAACCGAATATTGTGGCTATGACAAGGCAAACTTCTGTTTTAAAGTAAACATATTAGCATGTCATATTTTCAAAAGTGTTTGGGTTCAGTATTTTGCATGAGAGCTGTCAAGATAGTACTAAATACATATAGTAACAGAGATAAAAGTTTCAAGGTGATAATAATTTTTGAAGTTTTCTCTCTACCTTTATCCTTTTCCTGCAGCAAACAATTTTAATAAAATGACAGCATTTTGAATCTCATACTTATTTAAGCAACACTCAATGACCTTGCCTTCAGACAAATGAGTCCCCATTATGCAGAGTATTTGCAAAATCTCTTCCAGATAAATATCACTCAGTCATACTCTCTCACTGGAGAGAGAACTAACAAGGAGAATTAAAAGGAGCCTTAACTCTGTTTGTGGCTGCTTCAGTAGATTTACATGAGAATCTTTATGTGAAATGTACCAACTTAAGCACCACAGATCAATTTATCTATGACATTTTCGCTTGCAAAGGTACGAAGGTGGTGGGAGACCACAAAAGTGGTGCCTTACACAGATCCAGAACGCATCAGCACAGAAGAAAAACTCTTTTGTTGTTGTTAGTTTGGGCTTTTGGTTCTTTTGGGGGGTTTGTTTGGGGTTTTGGGGTTTTTTGTTTTGTTTTGTTTTTTTTTTTTTAAATTTTGAAAGATGATTAGATGCATATAATTCAGTAGAAAAGATCAGGCTGACTTGGTGATTACAACTAAAAAACAACCCAACTGATTTTGCCTGAAGTGTATCACCTAAAGTGAAACTATTTTACTAAACAGAAAATCAAAATAGTGTAGTAAAACAGCCAATCTTCCCTAATGCTGGTATCTGATCCATCTAAACAGGTTCATTAATATGAAGTAGAGATCATACTTGCCTGAATCAGTAATCATAAGACATTACTAACAAGTTGATGCAATGCCATCCAGATAATCTCATCTTTGCCTTACAAGAGTCCTCTTATTTTATGTTCTACCTTTTTTGAGTAAGAATGCCAAGAGATAAGCAGTAAATTGCAATCTGCCTTCTAACAACTGGAAACCCATTCAGAGTAGCTTTTAGCTAATTCAGATGTTTCTGTTCAAGATGCCCAGCTTGCACTAAGAAATTTCATTGTTACATAATGCAGACTTAATTAATTTTTTTTATATATATATATATA
>NW_010332846.1:26955-47712 GCF_000700745.2 Antrostomus carolinensis | reverse complement strand
CCCAGGATGAAGGCTGCTTAGTAATTTTCCCTTTTACCTGCACAGCCTCCATGGGAGTCCCCTGACAGATGCAGGCTTGGCCCTCCTCAACCCTGCTCTCTCCATCCACCCCTCGCTGGTGGCTCTGGATCTAGGAGACTGCATGCTGGGTGATGAAGGCATCAACCTTATCTGTGGGCTCCTGCCGCCTGACGGGGCCAAGTCCGGTAAGCACCAGGGGTTGCGGGCTGCACAGTGACCAGTGGAGCAGATTTATGCAGCAATAAATCCTCAGCCCTGGAGGAAGCAGGCTCTGTAGTTTGTCTGAGGAATTTCTTTCCCGACTTAAGTAAAGCAGAAAAACCAAGCAATAGAGGAGCAGCAGTTCCCTCAGGCATGTGCTTTCTGCTATTGATCTGTCCTGCTGGTGGTTTGGAGCTCAAGGACCAACAGGTTGCTTCTGTTTCATGACAGGAGCATTTGAAACAGGAGGAGGGGACAGCTTGGACTTTGAATTTATTATTTTGCATTTGCATGTTGATAGTGACCGTAGATTAATATATGGTGTACTCCTACCTCAGCACTTGGCTTTATTGTCAGTGCCTGGGAACTGTCCCTGCTTGCAGGTGTAGTCTGTGAGTGTGTAGTTGCATGGTCATAGCATTAGTTCCAAGACTTAGATCTTTGCAGGGGGGTGATCTTTGGTGGTCAGAAGCCAGTGGGCCAGTTAAGCTGAGAGCTGGCATGTGCTGAAGTAACACCACCCCTCGCTCCTGACCCTCAAGGTGCTTTCCACCTCTCCCCATCACCTTCTCCTCTCTGTGCTCACAGTACCACTGATGCTGTTCTCTCTACTGTCCACCCTTCCCAGGTGCAGGCTTCAGAGCTTGCTGTCCCTGTTATGCTCTTTCCAACCTGTCACCTTATGCCACCTCCTTCTGGTCAATCACCCTACACACCCCTTACTTGTTTCCTTTGTGTTTGCTATTTAGGGTAAGGAGGACACAGGTTGGGAGAGCCGAGAAATGGGGCAGTCACAGCATGGGTAAATGAAGGGCTACTGCTGAAGGCAGTGAAATATTTCACTGATCAGTGAAATATGTGATGACAGTTGCCAGAGAACACCAAACCCTTTAGACTGTCCGAGTACAGGGGACACAACTTAAGGCTGTTCTGGTTAGCTGAACTAGTTCCCCTGAGACTGCTTTAGTGACCCTAAAGCTCTGGTTTGGCTTCTCTCTCTTCTCCAGGCCTCAAAGAGCTAACGCTGAGCGCCAACCCAGGAATCACAAGCAAAGGCTGGGGACGCCTGGCTATTGCCGTGGCTCACAGCTCACAGCTCCGCGTGCTAAACCTGGACTACAACCCCCTAGGTAAGCTGGGGGGGGCAGGGAGGAAGAGCAGGAGACACTACACTCCTGCCTCAGCATTTGTGCGATTTGTGCTGGTGGGTGGCTGGGGACTGAGCTCTCGGAGGGCAGCAGAGCATCACCAGCAGAATGGGGTGGCCTCTTGCATAGGTCCCTTCTGGTCCCTGGCAGAGAGTTCACCCTGCCAGGTGCCCTTGGCTGTGGGGAAAGCCAGCCTTGCTGCTCTGCTTGTGTGAGGTGGCCACGTGCCCTGCAGGGGGGTGCAGAAAGGAGGTTGCTCCTTGCCCACTCCACGTTTGACCCTCCAAGTCTCCACTGTTCCTGAAGCCCTGGGTGCTGATGCTAGCTTGGCAGATGCAGCATGTCCCCGTGCTCCCCCTTCATCTTCCCAGCAGAGCAGGGAGGAGGAGGAGAGCCTGGCACTCGTTGCCATAGAAACCAACTCACCAGTTCTGCTGCAAGGTGGTGAAGAGGAGACCGGGACATGCCTCCTTGAGCATCAGCAGGGCGCTCCCCTCCTCACTCTGTCTGGAAACAGGGCCTGCAGTCTGTCTGACCAGGTACCCCCTCTTGGGCAGGAATGGCCCCGGGGTGTTACCTGACAGCAGCCTGGGTTTTTTTTCCTAAGAGAAGGTGTCACAGTTGTATGGTATATTGGCACTCACCAGGGAATGTCAGGAGAACATGCTAGAGTCTTGTCTCTTCACGAGCATCAATCTTTAATGCTCTTAGTCCTGCTGCATCCATCCCAAAATTCTGCCTCCTTTCCAGGGAGGCTGTCAGTCAGCTGCTGCTGAGTCCTCTTGTCCAGCTCCAGCCTCCCTCTAGACTGAGGTATTCAGCATCTGACTGATGCTTTAACAGGGACTGTTAAAGGCTCTTGCATCCTTGAATAGAAAGAAGATTTGGGAAGATATCATTTCTTGAGGAATAAAAACAGTTACATTGTGTTCCTTCATGTTCCTCCTGATAATAAGTGACTGCTCCTTTAACCACAAAATGGTGCACCTTTACCTTGTCTCTTTCATCAGTTAACAGCTTCCCGCCCTGCCCTGTCCAAGGTAACTGAGATTCAGAGGTTGTCTGGTGGCAGAAATACTCAGAGGATGTTTCCATGACAGCCCCAGGCCCATGAGGGCATGTGGTATTACATGAGGGAAGGCAGGCACTGCTGACAGCCCTGGTTTGCTTCTCCCACAGGTGACCAGGTAGCAGGGATGCTTGCTGTTGCTGTGGCCTCCAGTCGAACCCTTGAAGTTCTGGACTTGGAGGGAACGGGACTTACCAACCACTCAGCCCAGGTATGAGAGCCTACAGTTACTCTACAGCACCCCTGACATCTCAAGGGCATCTATAGAAGCCCTAGAACCAGGTATAACCTGACTTCATCCCCCTCCCTGAGTCCACATGCACCCCCTTCCCTCCCTGCGCCCAGGGGTGCTGTTGCTTTCCCCTGGCCTGTTGCGTTCAGCCACAGGATGAGCATGTAAGCCACAGCTCTGACCTAGGGCTCCTGGATCTCCTGCAAGTCAGCAGGGAAAAACACATCACTTTATTAGTAGGTTGGTTTTCTTAGAAGAAGTAAGGGGTTAGACTTGTGATTGAGGATGAGAGCTAAAGCTCTGTGGACAGATAGGGGCCAAGGCTTGGTAGCACAGGCTGTCCTCTCAGAGCCCCATCTCCCAGTAGTAAGAAGGGACTAGCCTGGATACATGGCAGCAACAGGCTGTAGAACAGTCCCTTCTTTAGATAGAGCCAGGAAATCCAGGCTCAGCTCTGCCCACAGGAAAATGGGGAGTCAGGCACTCAGAAAGCCTGGCGAAGGGAGGCCAAGGCCAAGGGAAGGTAGAGGTAGGAAGAAGAGGGCTGGAGTTTGCAGGGAGACAGAATTTAAGCTCTTTCTGCTCAGCCGAGCTGCTGTTTGTGCTGCTCATCAGGCTATTTCTCTTGCACTCCACCCAGACCTTGCTGGACATGGTAGAGAATTACCCCACAGCCCTACGGACACTCATCCTGGCAGAGAACAACATTAGTCCCGAGCTGCAGCAGCAGATCTCTGACCTGCTCTCAGAGGGTGAGGAAGAAGAGGAGCCGGAGGCTCATGAAGTCACAGCCAGAGAGAAGAACCCCTGGATCTGCCAGAACAGTAAGAGCTCTGGGACCTGGGCTGCGGGCAGTGGTTGACAGGCAGGAATTGGGGTGTCTGGGGTGTTTCCAGCACCACTGGTCTCTTGTGGGGTTGGTGAATGGGGACTGTCCTTTCTCCCTGTGAACTGGAATCCAGACAGCCTCCAGGCACAACCTTCACCCGGAATAACGTTGGGCTGAGCCCTGCTTGGAAATGCAGCCTCCAAGGACAATGCGGCTGCTGCAGAGAGTGGAAAAGGTACCTCAGAGGCGTTTTCCCTGACGCTGCAGGAACAAAATCTTTGTGCAAAGTCTTAAAACTCAAGGGCAGGAGCATTAAGGATCTCAGGGGCCTTTGCCAGGTATCCTAGCCAAAACTCGTGTCATTCCTCACTGCTTCCAGAAGCTCCCCGCAATCCACACAGCACCAGCTATTCCCACCTCTGCGTCCCAAACGTGACGCGTTAGCCAGGTGTCACAGCTTGTCCGTTCCTTGTAACGGAAAAAAAGGTATATTATGGAGATAGCTGTAGCCCACTGTGTATTGTTTGTATAAATGATATTGTATATTGTCATGCTTACCTTGTGATCCTGCTGGTTTGAGGTTTTTTATTTTACCTTTAGCTGTCCTCTTCCGCTTCCAATTCTTATATCAGATTAGCAGCAGACAAGGACAACCACTCCCTGGATCTCAAAACATCTGGATAGTCATTTATTAGAGCCATAAAAATCCTTTACTGACAGCTCTGGACAAGTTTTAGATCCAGTTTCAGATATTGATCCCCAAAACAGTGATCCCATGCAGCAGTTTTGAATGCATAGGACTCCGGACCTGAAGCACACAGGCATTAAAGATCTCCTCCCTCACATCCAGATTTATTTTTTTTTTCTGTTTAAAAAGGCTTCTGGATGGGGAACTGGTACCCTGCTGACTTTCTTACTTGCTATGCGTGCCCATCCTCCTTACAGCTGATTCACTTGGCGTGGGGAAGAGTCGCAGCGTTCCTGGCTGGTGCTCAGTGCCGATGCAGAGCCAGCAAGCTGTCCTCACCTTCCTAGGGCAGGCAGGGGAGGGCTGCTCAAACCCTCCATTCATGCAGCACAGAAAGTCAGGATTTCCAGGCCTCTGCTGCCATAAAATGGCTGCCTGCCCACTGCGTTCCCTGCTCTTGGGAAGGCAACACCACCACCACCCTACGTGGGCTTGGTTGGCTTACAGCCGGCCTGCCCGTGCCACCTGGGCTGAAATGACACTTGGTGAATGCAGATTTAAAGGTCTGCGCAGGGCTGGGTAAGGACACAGCTGGGTCAGCACAACCACTACGTGTATGTTCAGAGCTGACGTTCTTCCTCTCAACAGCCAAGGTAAAAAATGCAGATCCCCCACCCTGGGCTCTTGCTGCTGTCTCTGCCTTCCCCCCCCTTCCCAAACATCGATTCTGTTCTGCTGCACGGCCAGAGCAGACCTAGTTACTAATCTTGCAGTCCTCAGCAGTTCACTTTCCACCCTGCAGTGCTCTAATTCCTCATCCTCACCTCTGGATCTGGAGCACAGCTCTCTGCTCTCCGGCTGCCCAAACAGCTCATGGTTTTCTCCCTCTCTCACCACAGATTCCAGCTCCCAGATGGTCCTGATGACGTCAGGTCTTGGTGACAGCCTCTTAGCAGAAACAGAAATGTAGCTGGGCTACCCTGCCTGCTTCTGCCGAGAAGAACACCGTGCCCGCTGGTGGAGCATGCGTCCACCAGCCCCCCTGCCTCAGGTGGGCTGCCCCAGCCATCTTCTCACACATTTCACGTCCTGTCGATGCCTCCCTCGGCTCGCCAAGTGCTGGAGCCTGGTCTGAGCAAATCTCTACACACGTCTCTGTGTTGTCACACGCCCCGTCGGCTGCTTGTGATTGTGCAGTTGCTGCATGTGTAGCTCACGCTGCCCTGTCTCTCCCCCCGTGCCCAGCTGTGCCTGCAGGGCACAGGCTGTATTTATTCAGATGTGTATAAAAGATGTTCTTTCTATTGCTTGTACTGCTGTCACGATGAGAGTTTTATAAAGGTCACAGACGTGGCACTACTTATGGCAGCGTGAGTCTCTGTCACTCCGTGCGCCCGATGGGGCAGAGGCCAATAGGTGCCGACAGCTGCCTGCTGCCAGGAGCCATGCTGAGGGCTTGGAGCTCGGGTTTTCTCCCACCTTGCTGAGGTGGATGCTCCAAATTGGTCATAGCCCCATTTGCTGTGCCCAAGGCCTTCGCTCTACCCAGGAGGAGCCCACCTGCAGGGAGCTTGGCAGCAGCTCTGGACCCTCTGGTGAAGGCTTCAACCTGTACCAGCACTGCAGGTTTCACTGCTCAGCCAAGTGCCCCTTGCTGGAGCCAGGCAAAGAAGATCATGTTGCAAGGCTCGGATTAGGCTGGAAGATTAAATTGTGGCAGCAGCTGCTACTCAAGGGAACACAGAATATAATCATTAATTATGGGGACAAAGAAACAAGAAACTCTTCTTGTGTTACGTTTTGCATACACCTAGGTCAGAAGGGCACAGGCAGCATAGTTTGGGAGACAGCAGGCAATTTCATCACAGCCCTCTGACCGCTGTAGCACCATTCAACATGAAAAGGAAACACTTCCAAAATGTCTGTATCAGCATCCTACAGGACCTCCCTCATGTTTAGAGGGCTTCCTGTCTGCGGTATGTCTCATCAACCCCAATCCTCCCTCCTCAAAACACAAAATAAAAACACAAAATACTGACACTAGAATTATAAAACTCTTACAAACTCCAGGAAGGGGGGATGTTACATGTTCCCACATAACGCAGTTTCTGAAATGGAGAACTGACACTCTTATGTGACTGAGAGCTAGGGCTTCAAGAAAAACCAAAAAATATTAAAAGAATTAGCTTTACCTAATCCTACTCTAGATCAGCACGTGGCAGTCTTTGCCAAGACAGAAGGACAGCAAGCAAAATACTTGAAATGGGGTAGGCAGAATTTTATGAGTAACACTGAGGCTGCTTACTGCACAACAAGCTTCACTGCAGAGGTTTTGACAAGCCCAGCCTTTACAGCCTTTCAGTAATGTGAAAATTGCCCACATTGGTTTTTAATGTTTCTCAAAGTTGCCCGGTTAAATAATCTACCCTTTTCTCACGCCACTGTGAGCTTCTGAGTCAAAAGTGACACGCATGCTGCTGTGAACAATGGATTCTGGTCTGCAGGCTCAGTCTGATCTTGGAGATGACAGTCTACATTCAGACCCAGAGAACAGTTTCCAGAGCTTGAATACCAGATACAATTGCAGAAGTAAAACAGTGCTCATCCCAGACATCACTCCTTGCCTGGGACTGCACCTCTTCTCCAACACAGATGATTTGCACAAACACCTTGAACCAGGCTGCTGCTAAAGTGGGCACTCAGGATGACCAGTGAATTCACAGCCTCTGGGAAAGCTTACAGGTCACAGGAGTGCTCTCCCTGGGAGAGCACACGCATGTCAGCAAATTTGGGACACTGTACCACAAGAGGCTCTGCTCTCTGACATGCTCGGGATGGGTCTGGTCGAGGTCTTATCCAACAGAGAGAACACGATAGCCATTGCCACCTACTTTTAAAATAGTTTTATTTCTGATCTTAAAATATACATCAGTTTGAAAATTTCAGAAAAAAACCCCACATTAGTTACAGATTAACAGTCTGGAGTTGGGACACTGAAAGTGGGGTCAGCTCAAGGCCCCAGAGCCAATACTGCTGGAGGTGAGCAGGACTGCAGAGGGCAGGCACCATGCCTGCTGGGAGAGGGCTCTGCCCCTCTTTGAGGCCACCACTCTGCCTCAACCTCTGCCAGCAACCTAATGCTGTGAAGCAGAAGTGTCTGGCGAGGCGCTGGGCACCCCTTTGCCACCCCTCCATTTCTCTACTGTTTTGCTTTTAAGCCTAACTTGACCAAAAGCACAGGTACGCTGGCTCTGCCCAGCGCCATCAGCACCAGCTGCTTCAGCAAGAGTGGGTTTTGTCCCCTGACCAGCACGCCAGGATTCAGGGCAGATGGGCTGAGCTCTGAGGGGCAATGCCTCCCTCACTGCCCAAGTGGTTGTGCTGTCTATCCCACAGGCAGGCCACCAGCAGCCTCAAAGCTAGAGGAGCTCACTCAGTGAGCATCCAACCCCAGGTGATGTCCATGAGGCAGGAGCTGGCAGCCACTGCAGGTGCAAGCCCTCAGCAATGCTGCAGAAGAACAGAAGAAATGCAGCAGTGGAGCGGCTGATGACAGCAAACGCAAGGACCCCACCACCACCATGTTCAGGACAGGGGAGATGAACACCCTGCAGACTCAGAGGAGGCTCCTGCTCTTAGCACCAGCCTGTTTGCACAGGTAGCAAGGGAAATACTGTAGTGAAATACTGCATCCACCTTCCTGCCAGAGGGTGGCATCCAGCTCCACAACTGCTCGAGGTGGGAAACAAGGCGAAGCTGTAGGCTGCAGCTCTAGCCAGGGCACACAAACCAACCTACATAGCTGACAGAGAGGCCTGCAGCCCCCTTTCACAGGCCCTGGAGCCTCCAGCTGCAAGCCCTTTGCAGAGATAGGGGTTTGGGGAGGGGAGCAGGGCCCCCAGGCAGCTCTTGGCTGCACATCTTGCTGTAAGCATATGAATGAGAGCTCCCTCCTGGACAGAGGGCTGCTCTCCTACAGCCCAGTGAAGAGTCCTCATTGAGTAGGGTGGGAGGATGACACAAATTCAACTCAAAAACCAGACAGTAGGCTGAGGACAACCAGGGGGGCTTGAGGGGAGCACGGTGCAGGGAACCAGGCTATTCGCTGCCTCGCACCCCTGGGGGAGCCAAGAAACACCAGACAGATGAGGGCACAGGACAAAATTAAAACAGGATGCCTGGGCTTTTTGTAAGCCCTCAAAAAAATACCTACATCTACAGACCTCTCCCCTTCCCTCCCCCCCCAATAAGACACCGAGCACACAAGACAGAGAAGAAAAGTCACACAATATCACGCTACACTAGGAAAAACACGCAGAGAGGCCCTGCCCAGAAGGGGAGGCCCCAGAGAGGCACCAGAGCCAGTCTGGAGCCCCCAGAGAAGGGGACGTGCGAGGAGACCCTGGCAAAGGGCTGCAGCCGAGCCATGAGGTAGTGCGTCTACAGGGAGCAGCAGCTCCTCAGCACGCTGCCCTCGCATCCCTGCCGGCCCTGCACCAAGCCCTGCCCAGAAAAGCCCAGTAGCGTCCTTCACGCCTTGCTTGCCTGGGGCGAAACCTTGTTCTGGAGTCTGGAGGGGTTTCTGCAGGCTGGAGGCCAGGATCAGAGGGAAGCACAGCTCTGAGAGCTAACCCTCCTCAACACACCCTCAACGCAGGCATCAGAGTGTTCTGCCAACGGCTGTGTCTGTTTATGCAGGGCGGGGAGAAAGAAAAAACAATACACCCCAAAACCAAACGTTTAGGAAGAAGAAAGAAGCCCACCCAAGAGCAAAGCATCAGCCCCGTTCAAACAAAACAACAGCACAGAGAGCGGGGGAAGAGATGTGAGGGAGGAGACACACAAACACAAACCCCAGCACCTCCCCGAACCACCTTGGCAGACAGCACCCGTGCCCCACGCCACAGCACCAGCACCCATGCGTTGCCTCAGCGGGGGCCGGGTGCTGAGCCTGACACAGAAGCCCAGCAATGGGAACCTGCAGAGGCAAATTCTGGAGAACCACCCAGAGGGCAGCTGGGGAAAACAAAACCCAGCAGGAAAATGAGACACCAGCAATCCCAGCACATCCCCAGGGGCACACAGCCATCTGCTGAGAGAGTCCTCGTGCCCCGCTCACAGCCCCTGGGGGCTCCCAGGGAATCAGACACCACCACACAGGCACTCCGCCCTGTTGGCACAAGTTGAAAGAGAGCAGAGCAGCCGCGGGCAGCCAGCATGAGAGCATCCAGGGCCTCAGGTACCTGAGTGGGAACGGGGAAGGGAGATGCGAGCATAAAGAGGCACAGGCACCAGGACGAGGGGTACCAAGAACCAGCTCCGGTACAGGCACCAGTGTGAGGCTGTGAAGAGAGCTGCGAGTGTGCCAGGGCAGTGAGCACGCTTCTGCACGCTGTGTGTGCTAGTACTGTGGGTCTGAGGGGCCAGGGAACAGGGACCCCGGCTCCTCCAGGTAGCAAAAGAAGAGAATAAATATAAAATTTCAGAGCAGAACCACCCCCCAGGAGGAGGGTACTAAGGAAGGTTCTCCCTCAGAAGGTAGGTAGATGGAGGCATCCCACAGCTCTGCAGCGTGTGGCTGCTTCTTGCCCTGCCTCAGCTGAGAAGGTTGCCCTGCTCCTGGGCTTGTGTCAGACTGTCTTTGCGATGTAGGTGGTGGACACCCATCCTCTTGGGGCTGCGGTGCGGCCGACTGAAGGGAGGCTTGACCCTGCCTTCTCCACTTTCCTCTTGGGCACCTCCTTGGTTGCTTTCCTTGCTTTCCTGGAGCAACATTTCTCTCTCCTCAGCTGGGCTCTCAGGCAAGCCGAGGTCCACATAGTCCTTATGCTTCTCTGGTGAGGGGCTTTCAGGCTCAGCGGTGCCTCCACCACTTTCTTGCAAGAGCTTCTGGGCTTCATCCTGGGAGAAATCTGTACCATAGTCCGAGGAGAAATGGCTCCTGCGGGCTCTGGACTCAGTGCTGTCTGTGTCCACACTCGAGTCCCGGCTCACGGTCCAGCTGCAGCTCTGTGCAGACTCCTCACCATCCGAGTAAGCCAAGGCTGCCCTACCCAGCTCCTGCATGGAGCGGCTGAACCTCTTCTGGAGCTCGGGGGCTGTGTCACGGCTGAAAGCCGTGCGGTTCATCAGCACTCGCTCCGAGGTCGGAGGTGCCTTGTCCACAAACATACGCTGCCAGTTGGCCAGAAGGTCTTCCTCAGAGCTGGCAGAGCTGGCAAAGGCGCTCGGGATTTGGGGAGGGCTGCTGAATGGGCTGCTCTGGGAAGAGCCGTGAGCCCTGGCTGCTTTGGGGGACTGCTGACAGGAACAGCTGGAGGCCGAACGGCGCCCTTCCGAAGCAGGGCTGTTGGGAAGCGTCCGGTGCCTGTCACAGCTCTCATCTTCACTCTGTACCAGGCTGAGGGAGATGGCCTGGCGCGTAGCATACGTACAGTTGGGCAAGGGGCTGTTCTTTGGGATCCTTACCTTGTCCTCAGAGAACTCAATCACTTTGCGCCCAGGGTACATAGGATGGGGAGGTGAGGGTGTAGGGTACGGGCTTAGCTTCTCAAAGGCTGGCACCTCCTCTGGCACGCTTTCCTCACTGCTCTGTGGCTTGCAGCCACCATTCTGCTGTTTCCCTGCATCTCCTACCTCCTTCCCCATCTGCCCTCCACTGTTGCAGGCATCAGGAGGGGCTCCACTCATGTCCACATGCACAAACACATCCTCAGCCATGGGACAGTTGCCACTGCTAGACTTGGCTGAATTCAGAACCAGAGATTCTGGTTTCTCCAAGACTCTGGCAATGACTGAGGTGGGCACAACATCAGATGGAGCCAAGGTGTGGGCTGCTTCTTGACCAGGGCCTGCAGACTCCTGAGTGCTGTGCAAATGCTTATTTACCATGTCCTGCAGCTCATAGGGAAGCTAGAGAGAAAGAAAAGGAGATGAGAAGGGGGCTGCCACGCAAGCCGTTTAGATCCAAATAATCTGCATTTTCCAACCAACCTGCATGTGTACTTTGTACTCCTTATCTTGACCCTAACATTCACTTACCTTGCCTTGAGAAAAGTATCTCTTTCCAAAGCAAACCTGCCCTGTGAGAGGCTAACAAGGCTCTCTAGCTGTCACACCAGTCATGTTTCTAGGCCATGGTTCACAGGCCGCATTTTGCAAAGAGAACAAGAAAAAACAGCGCACAGGCTCAGTCCCCCATGCCTGTGAGCACAGAGACAAGGCCCAGCCAGTGCATGCTAGGAAGGGGTCTATTGATCTATGGAAAATCAGCTGGTGGTTGCCCTGAAGTGACTCGACAGCCTCCAGTGCTGGGATACACAGTGCTCCCCAAATGCAGTAATTGCGGCCATGCTGCCCTGGCAGCCTGCCCGCAGACCAGAATCAATGCCTTCCCTGTTCCCACCAACTCCACCACCTCAGCCCGCTTCCTCACTCTCTCCACTTCAAAGAGGTAAACATGGGGTTTATTACCAAAGCTGCAGGACTGGGGTCTCAACAGAAGGTAACTACTGCTCCTTGGGGAGCCTTGCAAATGGGCACTACTACTACCCCATCACCCTGCCAAGCTGCCCTCCCCTTGGTCACCACACCCATGCACAGCATGAAGCGGAGAGCAGAGCTCCACAAGCCACTCAGTGGCACAGCGGGGTCTGTCCCATCACAGTCAGAAGGGGACTGTGACCAAAGCTGGGGACGTAGAGCACACTGTATGACAACAGCTGGCTGCACAGCTGCTCAGCACCAACCCCCCTCCAGTGGCAGCCACATGGGACATGGTGCTCTGGAAGGCAGAATTCAAAGCTCCAGGGAGGGGAGACAGCTGGGAGAGAGGTCAAGGTTACTCCAGCAGTAACCGATACACTGACCTCAAGAGTGCTAATTTGAGACACAATGGGGGAGGGTGACATATTGGTCACCTGCTAAAGTTAAAAAAGACAAGCACATGGTTTTGCTGAGAGGAACATAAGAAGGGATGAAGACTAGGGGTACAGCAAAGAGAGAGCTGGGGTAGGGGCCTAAACGATACTTCCAACCAAAGAAGCGATGCTACTAACGTGAAAAGCCTAAACTCCATCTTTGCTCATCCTGCAGGCAGGATGCGCTGAACAGACCCCACAAGGGGGAGTATGAGTTGGTACCAACTTCTGTTCAGGAGGCCTAAAAGACACCCTAAATGCTGCCTCCCACATTTCTCCTCAGAGTAAGTGAAAGAGGGCTAGACTGCTGCTGCTTGACACCTTATCGGGGAGCATGGCCCTTCCATGTGACCAGGTGAGGAAGGGAAGAGGACAGAGCAGGATAAGACAGAGGTCTGTCCTCCTGCCAGCTCCCATCAGGCACCCAGCAGCTATCAAATTCAAGGTTATTGTGCTTTTTATAACAGCTCCTGGCTGAGCTGTGAAATGGAGCTGGCGTGAAAGAGGAGCTGGCAGAGGCTCTGTGCTGCCTTCTCGGTGGGAGTGGGAACAGGAGCCCCCCCACGCCTCTATCTGAGGTTGAAGGATGAGAGGCCAACAGCCCTTACAGACAAAGCTGGAGAAAGCAAGATGCAGGCAGAGACCATGAGCCCTTCCTCCCCACCTCAGCAGGACTGCTACTCACATCAGCAAACTTGTGGTTCCTGAAGTGGGACTTGTTACACTTGAGCAGCTGTACAGCGAGGTTACAGTCCTGTCGATAGCGTTCCTGAAAGGAAAGGCACAGGTGGGCAACAGTGTCAGACTGGCCCGATCTCTTACCCAAGGAGGTGCCACCTGACCAGATGCTGCTTGAACAGGAGGAGGAGGAAGCATCTGATGAATCACTTGTGAGAGCAGCTGCCATCCCCTCCTCTCCACAACCCTGTGTACTTTCTTACAACTCAGCCAAGGTGCCCCTTTCCACTCCAGTCCTTGCTCCAGACATACACTCTGTCAGTGTATCAACCCCCTCTCCCTCTGGGGACTTTGTTCATCTCCGAAAGTCCCAGCAGATTCACTATCCCATCCCAGAGCACTCAGCCATGCCTGAAGACACTGCCTGATGTCAGGCATCTTGCAGACAGACAGACTGGAAAGAGTTGAGATCAGTTAATAGAAACAAGCACTGGATCCAGGAACTGCTACATTAATGGTGTATAAAAGGCACCAGGTCCCTCCCAACTCTATAGTAAATGACCCCTCCATTGTATAGCCTGGAGTCAGGTCAAAATCTAAGCTCAAAAGAGCAAATATACTGAAGATCAGTTCTTCCTTGCTCGACCCCTCAGACCCTTTTCTGTTTGTCTGTCCCCACTGTCATGCACAGCTCCCACACTTTCATACACACTGAAGTCATTCACATGCCCCTTTACACTAATGACTTTGAATAAGAGGAAAAGCGCACATCTCACACGCTTCCAGTATGAGCCATTTGCAGACTGACACTTACATTGAGTTCCTCCAGCTTATTGATGGTGGTTTTGGCATCAAGCAATTTATTAGTGAGCTCTACAATTTCCCAGTCCAGCGTCTTGCGGTCCATCTCTGCCTTTTTAATCTGGGATGCAAGAACACCAAGTGAAAATCCCCCCAGAAGAACCTGGCTTGACCACCCACCTCAGCCCAAGCATAGCACAATGACACATTCAGCTGGGATACAAAAAATTCCAGACAGACAGACAAGGGGGACAGCCTGGCTCTTTACCAGGGAAGGGACTCCAAGGCCAAATGGAGCCAGCCACTCTGCTAGTCACAGAGACAACAGGTTGAGTTTGAACCTCCTGAAATCAGTATGTCTTCTTGCAACACAATCATGTTTCCTCTCTGCCCTAGTTACACAGTGCCTGGTGGAAAGCTAGTGATTTTGAGCAATCAATCCCATCCTGCCACTGTCAGCAAAGACCTCTGAGCTTGTGATACCCAGCCCTCTTCTCTGGGGCAACAGAATGTGAATACTGCTCATAAAGATCCAGTAGTCAATGCTGAATGGACAAAAGGGTTTTTTTGCAGGGAGAGGACACCATCTTGAAAGAGTTTAAGCCTCGCTCTAGTAAGGAAAAAGGACCTGTATAGCTTCATCTGGAGTTCAGTCAATGCCCTCCCTAAAGCAGGCAGTCTTGCCTCTTCAGATGTCCTAATGGTTCAAGTACAGGGCCAATAGACACCCAGAAGTAACAGCAGAGAGAGGTAACAGCTCAGAACAAGTAAGCCATCCCCTTCTCAAGAAGTTCTTCCAACACTGCCCAAGGGTGCTCTGAGGCTGCGACCCACCCCCTGTGTGTCAGGGGTAGAGCACAGCAACACGTAAGGGGGTAGGGGAGGACAATACTTCCCACATATGCAGTCTCTTCAGGCACCAACACAATGAATATGAACCCAAGAAATTCAAGTTCTAGAACCAAAGAAATCTCATCCTGGGCTACACAGAGGCAATCAGCATCCCAGCTGTTCGACTTGCCTGCTCACAACCCAGCAGAGGAAGGAATGGGAGCAAAGGAGGCTCACAGCCATCCACACCTTGTGCAGTGCCACAGCTTATGGGCACCACTTCCCAACACGCCATGCTCCAGCTGGCTCAGAGTCAAATGCTCTTAAGATGGAGCACTGCAAGCTAGGACCTGCTGCATCTGCGGGCAGCTGCTGGATACCAGGTGAGCCCTTGGCTGGACGAGGGCTGGGGCCCCTCCATCTGGGACGGGGTATGTGGGACAATGAAACCAACAGGCTGAGACACGTAAAGAGGAAAAAGAAAAAACACACAAACGAAAAGACGCAACTGCAAAAATCCAGCTTTGGCTGAGAGAGGCCTGAGAGGTGAGTGCGCCCAGCGTGTGCCAGCGGCAGCATGAGGAGGAGAAAGAGAGAAAGAGAGAGGGGGAGGGAGAGAAAAGAAACAGCCATGAGTGTTATGAATGCACACAACAAGACATACACACACATTGGCTCTGCTCTGACTGCCCCTGTCCCCCCAGGATCACCACCCCAAGACTGGTTGACACACCCCCGGCATTTTGAGAGGGACTGAAGCAACATGGCGGAATACCATGCAGTTATGTTGTGGGGAACCAAAGCTCACATGCATGACCAAGTAGGGCCTCAGTAAATCAAGAAAACAGTTCATGACACCAGCCAGAAAGGGGAGTAGATGGTCATAGCCAGAATCTCACCCCTCACCCACTGCCACATCTGCTGGGTAAAGCTAGGGCCCCTTCCCTCATCTGCTCTTAACACACGGGTTTCTACCACCTCCTTTCTCCGGTGACTCAATAAGGCACTTACCAGGGTATGCAGCTTCTCCTCCAGGTCTTGGTTGGTTCTCTGAGAAGCAGTGTAGCTGTTCTGCAACCTACAGAAACAAGATTGTATATACGGGAACAGTTCTCAGACACCTAACTCTGGTCCCTTCACAGGTGCCAAGCAAATGACCAACTCCACAATTCCAGAAAGACTGGACAGGCATATTAACTATGCCTCACTTCTGTCGTACAATGGCCTTCAGACCTCAAGTTACTGGAGGTAAGATGAGGTTGGCTGCATGAAAGGATCTTGCAGGGGAAGGTGTGAATGACTTTGGAGGACTCTTCTCTTCTGTATGTCATGCATAAGCCTGTGACCAGTGACCGGCAATGATTTTTAACTGAGGTATGTCTCAGGTAAAGTGGTGATGTATTTTCTTGCAGCCATCAGTGGCTCCCTTTGCACTTGTGGGGTAACCATCCAAGCTGGATCCTGCCTTACGTCTAACAGATGAAGAATTCCCTGTTGTTGTCGTCAATCCCTCGCACTGGCAGCATTCCTACACTGTACCCCAGAGGAAGTATCATCTGCAGAGCCTCTAACTCCCCTAGAGTCTCAGGGTGCACCTTTCTGAGGATGCAGCATGCCTTTGATTTACACAACAGGGCACGCCAGCTGAGGGAGTCCTTGGTGGGAGGGATGTCTCTAACTCTACCCCTCATTTTCTTTTTCATACCTACGGAATTTGTCCTTGAATTTCTCCAGCTCCTCACGGTTCTGGCCCAGCTCCATCTCCAAGTAGTCCTGGCCTGACTCCAGCTCCCTCTCCATTGCCTCCATTTTGTTAGTCACATATGTCAGCCGTCGGCGCAGCTCCTCATTCTCATGCTGCAGTAGCCTGGGGCACACAGGAACAAGGTACACTGAGTGCACAAGGGGTACCCCACACCAGCACCCCCACCCCACTGCCCTGCTTTAGGGCCTGAGACCCCACACAGGGGCTCCAGGAAGTCAGGAACAGAACTGGCAGGAGACTCTAGCACACACAGCGAGAGGTGCATCTCTCTCAGGAGAGGGAGACTCAAACTCTCTCGGAGTGTCACTGAAATCAGGAATAAACTTCTGATTTCGGTGACAGGAGCAGGGGCAAAGAGGCACATGCCAACTGGCCAGTCGTGGCTCCCAGCTCCCTCTTGGGTTACAGTGCTTGTATAAAGCCCATTAGCCAGATAAGCTGCGCAGCTCCAGTGTCCCTCTCTCGTGAATGAAACCCACACAACAATTTAGCCCAGTCCAAGTTAGAAGAGTTGAAGGAGGAAAGAGTAAAATAATCTTCTCCTCCCCTGAAACTGTTCAAAAGCCCTCACACCTTTAATACCTGATGGAAAGAGGATTCCATACAGCCTTAAGCCCAGAAGCAGAGGTGGTGGGGCGCATTCACAGATGTGACCACAGCTTCCAGTCAACCCCATACCAACACAAATTGCTCCACTCCTCTGCAGCCAGGACATGCCTGGTGGTCAGAAAGATTTCCTGTTGTTTTTCATTCCTTTGTGCTCAGTTGCTTGGAGAAACCCAGAAGTGCAGCTTCTCCCTGGCAGTGCAAGCTTTCTCCTCACTACAGCTTGGAGTTCTGTGCTAGCAGCTGTCTGTGCCCCACACCACCAACAGCAAAGGGCTCAGCTCTCACCCTCAGTGAGCACCAAGCCTCTGCATACTGCTTCTGGTGGCTTACACCAAAACAATATCAACAACAAGAAGGGTTAAAAAAGGCACTCCTCTCTCCACCAGTATTAAAGGCTTCATCTCCTACTTTCTTTCACACCCACCAACTCCTCTGCCTGCACCTGCACAGGGGGTCTATGTGCCCTTCCCCTCCAGGGGGAGAGACAAGGAAGGCAGAGGTTGGCAAGGCACAGACTAAATCTCTGCCCACACGGCCCCAGAAAGATTGAAGATCTGAGAGGAGCCCACAGGGCCAGTCAGTTTTGCTGTGCAGGTGGCACAGGCAGGATGGGAGGAATCAGCACCCACACAGTTACAGTATGACAGGCATAAAGGGGGAACAAGACACTTACTTCATCCTTTCTGCATCCGTCAGGGGTTCCTGCACAGGGAAGAAAACAGCTGTGAGATTCTTTCAGAGGAGGAGCTGGGGTCTCACACTGTCCTAAAGGGCAGAGTCTTGGTTGCTAGACCCTGCCTGTGACTCTTCCTCATCTGCTCTTGACAGGTCATGCTAGGCAAACTTAGAGCTGCTAGGATCTGTATACATCACTCAGCTGTCTGATACCAAGACAGGCTGTGTGTTCTGGTTCAGGGTAGAAGAGCTACACTAGAAACCACCACACAACTTAGGTAACATTACTCTCCCACAGTTGCAATCTCAGCATCTCTTGTAACATCGTCACCTTAGCTGGTGTTTCAGCTTCCTCTACATGCACAGTTAGTGGGCAGCAAAAATCTCACAGGCCAGCATACACTGAGGATTAAATTGTCACCACAGAAATCACAACAGCCTTGAAGCCCCACAAAAAGAATCATTTGGGAGCTGAAAAATGTGTCCGTCCAGATTGTGGATAGACACATCCACACCACCCAGATTGTGCTGTGAAAAGTTTCTTTCTGCAGACCTGAAAGCTGCCACCAAAACTATTCTGGGATAGCAGAAAAAACACCAAAGGTCAGAAAAGCCTGTGAAAGAAATTAATGTTCTGGGCAAGATCCCCAGAGATGCCTGGAGCAGGGACCTGCAGAACAAGGAGATGAAGCAAAGTGACAAGAGCACATGGCTCAGCTATTCTCATTTCCTTTGCATTCTTTGTGTTAACCCGTGAGATGGCTGCTGCCTGCCAGCATGGCTGGGAGAGATTTACTTAGCACTAGAAGCAACCATATTTTATGTGAAAGCCCAAGACCGTGACTATTCTCACAAGGTCCAAGCTGCCCATGGATTATTTTTGGTGCTTGGTACCAACAGCATTGCACAAACCCAAAGTGCTGCCACACTTTAGATTGCTCATTAAGTGTCACAGCAGCTCTACCCTGTAAGGCCATGCCACAGACAATCATAGATGAGGTTGTTGAGCTGCTAGCAATATGGGGCTGCTTCCTTCATCAATTTACACTTTAAAAAGAATGGTCCTTACCACCTGCATACACCCTCCTGTCCCCAAAGGCGAAGCATCAATCCGTTCTGTTCTTACATCCTGACCCCACATGGTAACCAGTTAATTCACATAGAATTATCTAGCAACTGCCTCCCCTACCCCCAAAAATACACACAGGTAAGAAGCTAGTGACTAGGTAAAGGGGATAATGTGATTCCTATTAAAATGAGGCAATGGCCTCAAAGCAGGCTGGAGATGAGAGGAGAAGGCTTACAAAGACCTGGAACAGCCATCATACAAAGATCCAGTACCCCAAGACAGCCAGGCACAGGGCACATACAAAGCACCGGCAACATCCCAACACCTCCTGACAAGAGAGCTGCCTGCCTCCTGCCCTGCAGCCTGCAGGGCCTCCAACCTGCAAACACCTGGGAAGTGTGCAGTGGAGAGAACAGCACTAGCTCCTGCCTTCCTAACTCCTGGGGCCCAAGGGAAGCTTGTTCCTTCCAGGAAAATAAACTCAACCTGGAGCACAGCCATGAGCAGCACCCACAAGAGAGTAGCTTCTGGTGATTAAGCACCCACAATGTGAGGTCTGAGGGCCTGCTCTCACTCTCCCCTGTGGCATTACAGACTAGATGAGATCCAGGTGGGGGCCTTGGCCTTTGTGAGACCCCTGCCTTTGAGCAGGTGGCCCTGGCACCTACCTTGTTTAGTGCCAGGCTGAAGGAAGGGGAGGATCTAGATGGGGTAGGCCCCTCCTCCCGACTCCAGAGTGTTGGAGTTGAAAAGGATCCTTTCTCTGGGTAGTTCGGCTCCACTGCGTGCTTCTGCCCAAGTTTAGCACACAGATGGTGTGGCTGTAATAGCCGTGAACAGGCACTGCTTTCATCACTTCTGCCCTCTGCACTGCTCTTCCATGAAGACAGCGAGTGCTGCAGCCCAGAGGATGTCCCTGCCAGCTCCAGGTCTGCCAGCTGCTGCAGCTCATACTGACAGAGATCTACTACCCTTCTCTCCAAGGAAAGCAGTTTTTCCTTACTGTCCTTCCTTCCAAGAACAGGTTTCTTTCCTAGTCTGGAAGCTCTTTCAGCCTTCTCAGCACACTTTCTCTGGCACAAAGCCATTCCTAGCCCCTTTTCTGCTTTTCTTCTGCTTTGGCAGGAGGATCTTTCAGTTGCATGCTTGGTTTTGACCCTTTGCTGCAGGTGACCTTCCCCTTGGCCTTCTGGCATGGAGCTTCTGGGGCAAAGAGGAGAGTTCTGGTCTTGTGCTGCTCCCCTGGTTTCTCCCTGTGAGCGCAAGCGGATGGGACTCAGCACCCGCTGGGTAATCTCATCCAGGAACTTGGAGAATTGCAGTTTTTCCTCTGTGATCTTCTCCCTGCGCTTGACAGAGTCAGCAGCACTGTGGTTGCTGTGCTCCAGTGAGCGCTTCTCCCTGCGGCTGAGGCAGAGCTGAGGATCACTGTACTTGCGCGAGCCACGGCCGCAGGAAAGCGTCTCTACCGAGTGGGACTTGTGTAAACTCTCAGGGCATGGGCCTGTCATGTTGGTCTGCTTCAGGATCCCTTTGAGAGGCAGGTGTGTAGAGGAGACCCGAAACTTCCTTGTTGTCAGGACTTCAGGAGGCTCTTTAAACATAAGCGAGCGCTCCAGGCTTCTGCTCTTGAAAGAGCGAGTGGGATGGTGTCTTTCATCTCCAGACATCACAACTGTCTCCATGCTACGGCTCACAAATTTGCTGAGGTGCCTAGGACTGTGATTTGGGCACCGCTTCCCACTTCGCTGCCCCATCTTCCCACCACATGGAAGTGCTGGTGAGACAGTCTGGCTCTTGATGTTGAACTCTGCTCTGCGCCCTGTCACTTCCTTCTCACTGCTGGACTCCAAGGACCATGATGAGGAGAAGTTCAAGTTGCAAACCTCAAACTCCTCTGCCTGCTTGAGCTGGCCTGCCTCAGTAAAACTAAACCCCGTTTGCTCGTGCAACGGTGTTAAGCCCTTTGCCACCCGGCAAGCTGTTACCTGACTCTGCTCGGCCAAGATCACTCCATCCTGGTCGTCACGAATGATGGGTACCTCATGGCGGATCTCGCGGTGCTGTGGAGGCGCCTTGCGGTAAGGCTTCTTTGATGGAGCTGTGCTCGACATCCTCCCACCTGCGCAGCTCCGAAAGCAGGTTACCTACCAACAGCAGAAAGTGCACAGAAGAGAGAGTCACAGGTGCTCCATGGAACCCAAGAAGTGACCCAGCAGGAA